>NC_092877.1:162636060-162936060 GCF_028372415.1 Notamacropus eugenii | reverse complement strand
CAATGCTTTAACCAATAAGCATTTTTATTTAACGAACTTAAAGAATGCAGTGTTGTTTAAGTGGAGGCAATTGAAAGAGTGGTAAGCTTAGACAACAAAATAAGGCAGAAGGACAACCCAAGGAGCCTCTCGATCTGCTACAAGGATTGATACTTCCAGACCAGGACAGTTCCTCCACCTCTTCATACTAGGAGGAAGACTAATACTTCTAAAGGTGAAATGACTGACTGGGATGTTTCCTGGGAGCCTTGGGTGAGAGGGAATTCAAACTATGGCAGAAAGAAGAAGACTCCAGGCACACATCAATATTGAAATCAGTCCCTTTTTTTCTGAGTTGGCACTTTTATGAAATGTTTATTTTATAGGTCAAACCTCCCCCCCCCACCCCAAACTGGAATTTCTTCTTGTTTCCATACCGTGTGTGTGGACAATGACAAAAAGAAACAGTTGCTAACAGAACAAAACATTTCAAGAGAATATGCCTAACAGCGATTTTAGCTTTGATTTTTCTTTCTAAAGGCAAAATATACATATATATGTATGTATACCTATATGCACAAATTTATATATACACTACAGATCACAACGATTGTTTAGACACACTAAGGAAGTTAAAATGAGATCTAACAACAGGTACATCCAGGAGCCACAAAGGTGAGTTGACCTGCATCTGGGGTTCTCATTGCCCCATCTTCTGACCACTGGTTGAGTCTTGAGGAAGAAACTTACCTAATGCTAAGAAAAGGAGCAGGAAACACTGCAGGGTCACGTTGGAAGGGCTGCACACAGGAACCAGAAGACAGGAAAGTGGTGTCGGTTAGACATTGCTCAAGGTGACCACACCAGGGAGGACTTTCCCCTCCAGCAGCTCTAAACTGGCACTACTCCCAGCACTTGCGTGGCTTACTTTGTCTTCCCTGTTCCACTTGACACAAGTGGCAGTATCCCCACCACCTACGATAGTGAGGCAGCCTCTCTTGGTGGCGTCGACCACATTGTTCATCAGCTTTTTGGTTCCCTGAGCAAAGGCTTCCCACTCAAATACTCCAACAGGTCCATTTCACACAATCTATTTGACCTGGACCACATCTTTCACGTATTTCTTACTGTTCTTGGGGCCACAGTCCAAACTCATCCATCTAGCAGGGATACCAGAAACCAATGTGACTTGGCCAGTCTTGGCATTCTCATGAAACATATCCAGTGCAGCAAAGTCAACAGGCAATGTGATCTTGACACTGTTCTTCTCAGTCTTGGCCATTGAGTCTTTGACAATCTTGGAACCCTCTTCATCAAAAAGACAAGTTCCAATATCCATATTGTTGAGTACCTTAAGGAAGGTGAAACGCATCCCACCGCTATTGATCATCTCATTGACTTTGTCTAGCATATGGTTGATCAGCTGAATTTTGCCAGCAACTTTAGCTGTGCCCACAAATGGCCAGGAATGGCCTCTAGGGACTCTCCAGGGCCTTGGCAAAATAAGTCAGCTCCTTTTTAATGAGGAAATCACATGTCTTCTGGGGGCCTGTTGAGCAATAACAAAAGTATCATTGACAGAGACATCCCTCAGGGATGCTTTGGAAGCTTAGCTTCAATCTTGTTCTCAGAAGCATCTTTGCCTTTTCCTTTTTCTACATGAAAGTGAAGATTCTCCAGCAAATGATAGAACTGTTGGATGGGTTAACACAGACTTGCTCCAGTTCTGGACCCATAAAATCCTTCAGAAACAAGGAGTTGAGCTCTGCAACCAGGGGCTCCAAGTAGTATCTGTCAAGCATAGGGATATCATCAGGTCAACCTAAGTGGCTCATCAGAACAACGGACTTGACTCCATTATGCAATGAGTAATTGGTACTAGGAAAACACCCTTGATTTTCTGGTTGTCAGTTATCTCATTGGTCTTCATGGGAATATTAAAATCCACTCTCATGTTGACTCTTTTTTCAGATCTGCCTTATCAAGGTCAGCTTGCTGGAAAGAAACATGTTGGTGATGAGGAGGTTGAGGGGCACCTGTAGCTGTGCCTGTGACTGTGGCTGCTACTAGATCTTGGGCTTCCAGAACGAGGGAGTGCTCTGCACACCATGGTCAGTGCCCACTCAGTCCCTTCTTTTAAAGTCCAGCTCAAAGGTCACCTGAATAATAATAATGATAATAAATGATGATAATGATGATGATGATTCCTGATATTTATGCAGTCCTTTAAGGTTTGTAAAGTGCTTTGCATATTCAGGGTGTGTTAACAAAAGTCATAGCATGGTTTTAAGCTTTAACTTGAAACTAGAATACAACTTTTCAGTTACTCTGTTATTTAATTTGATGCTTCCAACAATCCTGATGGGGCTAGTGGTATTATTGTATTAATATTGCAGATGAGGAAACTAAGCCTTAGAAAGATTAAGTGACTTGCCCAACTTCACATAGCTAAGAAGTATCTGAGGGAGTTTTGGAACCCAGATATTCCATATACCCATTTCTCCTCACTAACCCATGAAAGCATTCTATATTTTCTAGTCTTTGTGCTTTCGGGACATACATGTTCTATCTCTAGTGTCATTGATTGCTATCTTCACTTGACCCCCTCCATAAAATATAAATGAGAGCTACTTTCTCCTCCCAGACCACATTGCCATTCTGTTCTGTACTATTCAAATGCTGTATTATTCTACACTATTCAAATCCTGTATTATTCTATGTTATGGCTATCTGGGTATAAACCTTATCTAGAATACAAAACCATGGATAATGTCTTATCCAGATTCTGTATTTCCCTTAGGTCCTATCCTATTCCATATAGATAGTAAATACTTAATTAATGGTTTACAAGTCTGGTCAAGGAACAGCACTTTGCATGTATCTCTTTTTCTCTGTTTCCTGAGCCACTAGCCTATTTCAAGTCATCTCACCTCTCTCTTGGACTATTGCAATAGCTTCCTAATTGTTTTCCCATCTCAAGTCTCCCATCTCTCCAGTCCGTCCAACACGCTGCTACCAATGAGATATTCCTAAAGTTCCAGTTTAAATATGTTACTTTGTTCAATAAATTTCAATCACTCTCTTTTATCTCTAGGATCAAATACAAATACTTCTCTTAGGGAATTTAAGCCCTTCAAAACCTGGTTCCATCCTATTTTTCTAGCCTTATTCTCCTTGATGCATATATATTCCACCTTCTGTCTCTGTGCCTTTGCCTAGATATGGGAAACATGCCTTCATTACCTCTGCCTCTTAGAATCTTTAGTTTCCGTGTATGCTCAGGTCAAAAGCTGCTTCCTACCTGGTACGCTTCCTGATTTTTCCAGCTGTTAGTGCCTTCCTACAAAAATTATCTTGAACTTATTTGTTATATTTTAAAAAATACATTCTCATATTTTGTAGTGGGAGCAATATTTAATCTTCCCAACTCCATGAAAGTCGTTAGTTATGTATATCAATATCCAAAACTTCATGGAACAGCTTCTTCAACTTATTTATATTTTCAATCCAAATGACCTCTTGGGGGTAACAATTTCTCTAAACACATATAGTATTATTTCCTTTTAGTTTTGCCTAAGTCTCTTCTTTTAATCTCTGAAGGAGCTTAAATTATTAAATTGAGATGAACTGAAAAAATTAGTAAACCTCAATTCCAGATTACTAATTTTTTCCATCCATTTCAATTTAAGTAATTTCCACTAAATCTTGAATATCTTACCTCATCACACCCAGAATCCAAGGTCTGGCTTTTAAGACAGATTATCATGTCATCTCACCCTACTGATCATAGTTAGGATAAAGCAAAAAGCACTTAACTTGAAATGCATTCAAGGCCCTTTATAACCTGACTCCAATCTAAGATTATAATAAAAGGATGGTGGTTTGTGTTATCTATGGAAATTATGTGTCCACATGGATCTCTCTAGTTGTGACTTATAGGGAGGCATGAATAGAAAGCCTTTAGACTGCTCTGTGTGCTTTTCCCCAAAGGAGACTGATTCCTGACATGAAGCAAAGCAGGAGATTGGGACCAGAGGCTGGTTACTGTTCTCCTCAGAGGTAAGGCATTCTGGGCTATAATAATATTCTTCTGCACTCCCCACCCATATTGTTAGTCTAGGGGAAATAATTTCTAGGTTCAAGCTGAGCTCCTAATTTCCACCCCCTCCCCCCCCTTCTAGCCAAATGCCAGTTCTGCAAAGGACGCTTCCAGTAAAGCAAAAACACTCAGTTATCCAAGCTGACAGCAAACAGAAATCAGAGAAATTATACAGAAGAGAATATATGAGACGATACACAGAGTGAGATATCCAAGCTCAACCTAGATAGAAAATCCCATATCTCACCCAGGGAGAAATTCCCTGAAGTCTCTAGTAAAGTAAATTTAGGATTAGGGGCATGATAGAAACGCCGCCTCCTTTACTTGCTGGCTTCCTCCCAGAGTTTTCTCTCCTGTAAAGGACCAGGAAGAGTCTGGAAGCCATGTCTTCTTTCTTGAAAATGCATCCCAGGAGACTAAGAGTAAATGCTCAGGAATCCCACCCTTCATGTAGGCATGGAGCATTGAGTGAGGAGATTCTTATGGAAATGGACTTTGAGCCATTTTCACAAGAATTCCCTGATTTTACATTTACATTTACTTCCTAATATTCAATCACCTTCTATACCTTTTTACTTGCTCTCTTCTTTGCCAAACCAGACTACTTGACTCCACATTTCTATGTATGTTGTTCCATCACACTTGAAATGGTCTTTCCATAGTCCCATAATCTTTCACCTTCCATATATCGCCACTTAAGGAAATTCTTCTTTCAGTGTCACTCAATAATAATTATAAAATAACAATAGTGCATATCTATATAATTCTTAGATATCTGCAAAGGTACTTTAAACTATTACCTCATTTGATGCTCAAAACCACCACTAGGGATACTAGTACACTTATTTTACAGGTAAGGAAATCAGGGCCCAAAGATGTGAAGTGGTTTACCAGTGTCATGTAAATGTCTGGAGGAAAATATAAACCCAGGTCTTCCATGAAACCTTTTTCCCTTTCTTCTCCATGCCCTTAAAAATGTTCTCCCTTTCCATATCTCTCATGCCACTGTGATTAGACCTTTCCCATGAATATACCATATAATAATTTGCGAATTCACATTGCCCTCACTAGATTGTGAGATCATTGAAGGCAAGGATTGTATCTGGCTTTTACCATTGTATAGCCAGAACTTATCTTGGTAGCATAATCAGCTGAATATTTCCCCTAGTGTCCTTCCCCTTTTCTTGGAAGTCTCCTTTCCACCTTGTGAACTTTCCAAGCTCAAACTCATCTCTGTGCATTTGAACATGTCATTCTTCCTGCCTACAAATTAATTTTATTTGTCATCAACAATAATAATAGCTGTGATTTACATAGAACTTCACTTTATATATACATTATCTCATTTAATTCTTACTACAATCTTGTGAGGAAAGTAATGCAGGTACTATGGATGGAATTCTAAAAAATCTGCCCCAGGCCCAGTATTCTAACTTTTTTATGGGCCTCACTGAAGAGCAGGCCCACTACCTATACTGAGCCATGGCCCCCCATCTACCCAACTCAGTATCCTAACTTCCTCATACATGCCTCATTGCCTCACTAGAAGCACATGCCCATAAACTCATACCTCACTAGAATAACAGACATGTCCATTTGATGGAATGCTAGCCACTGACTTTAGCTGGCCACTGCCCCCAGACTCATTCCTCATATTTCTCAGATAAACAGAAGGTGTGTCCATGCACTCTACTACAACCACATCCATCTTATCTCCGATAGTATGACAATAGCCACCCAAACAGAAAGCAGCACCCCTGGGATGCCCGAGCAGAATGTGGACCCCAAAACAATAGAAGGGACTTTTTCTAAGTAGGCACCTGTACAGTAATAATAAAAACTTGACCCAGAGCAAACATATGATATGGAGAGGTTTATTATAATGTCATTATCATATGTTAATGCCTCTCCTTCCCCCTCCTTTCGAGTTTTCTGGTATGCATTGTGGGTAATCGCATGCACAGTTCCACCAAGGCTGGGACATCTCCCTTTATTACCCAATCCTTAGACAAAGCCTTCCTGCCTTTTTAATATTAATAATTTCTGTGTTTAATCAACATCTTTACACTACAAAATTGCCTACATCGACTCACTAAGTTGCTAGCTCCTCTAGGAGCTCGGCCTGCGGGAGAATATCATCCTTAATAAATACCTCTGTAGGACTGAAGGGGATCTGAGTGTGAATCCTTCGAGATGATGCCCACAGCACACCATGAAACCGCAACACTGTCACCTCCACTCTACAAATAAGAAAGCAAATTTTAGCAAAGGAAAATGAGTTCCCTGAGGTCGCAGACTAATCAGTGATAGATCTGGGATTTGAAATAAACTCTTCTGATTCTGACACTAGGGATGTGGCATATGTACAGTCTGAATACCAGCTAGAAATTCTCCTTAAAGAAATCAATCCCCCCCATCTATTGAATATTTTTACAAGTGCTTTTAGCAAAGGGTAAAGCAATCAGTTTTAATATAATCACTCAGTATGAAGAATCAGTTTCCCTGTAGCTTCTCATTTGTGATTCAGAAAACAGGGCAATATGGAAATATCTTGCTATGTATTTCTAAGGAAATCAAAGTTAATTTCAAATTTTGAACTCCTTGAGGTCAATCTTGGTCACCTTTGTGCCCCTCCCCCTCCATCTGCCATTAGTTTCTGACTTAGGGCCTTTCACTTGTAAAGAATCAACTGTTTTTGATTAATTGATATTTTAAAGATAACTTTTCCTTCTATAAGTAGAAATCAAATACTAACTTTCTTTTCTTTACAGATTTCCTCATCTGTACAGATTTTCAACTTTGAAATTTCTAGCCTTGGACACTAAGAGGTTAAGGGAGACACAGGGCCGTAGAATTAATGAATATCAGCTCTATATCCACTGCAACACGCTACCTCTGTTTCATAAAACAACATTTTACAGAAAGACAAAATAAGTTTTTCTTACGCCAAAAAGGAAGAGGCTGGCAGCAACTAGAATGTGACTCTGCCCTACATATGTCAGTTCAGCACTTTCTTTCCACCACACTGTGTGGTATTCTGAGTTCAACAGAGTTCCGAACTTAGTAACATGACAGTCATTTATTTTGAGAATCCACAAGAAGCATCTCATGGACTTCTTTTTCATGAATTAATGAAGAATTTAATGAAGTGAACTGATCTAGAGCACAGGAGGGTGCCAATTATTTTTTATTTTTTTCCGCAAACATCTAACTTTTGATTGGTGTAGGACTGGGGAAGGAAGGGGATGTAATGGGTAATGGATAAAGATATATTATAGTTGTATTTCTCCTCTTTATTTTATTAGATTTGTGGCAATTCATACCCCTATTGTGAACTATGTATCATCTCAGACTTTACTTCATCCTCTGTCTACTGGGAATATCTCAAAGTTTCTTCTCCAAATATTTTGCATTTCTTGTACTCTCCCACTCCCATAATTTAACGTGGAAACAAGTAAAAGACTTAGGAAAATAACTCTCAGTGAATACTTATCTATATCTGCATTTTATCTCTATCTCTATTCAAACCCATATCTATATCATCTCTATCATTTATATCAATATATCTACTTATATCATCTAGGTATTCTAATTATCTTTAATTATTATATTAATTTCAACATAGTAAAGCATTTGACCTGAAAGTTCATCTCAGTCATCAGAGAATACATACCAAAGAGAGTGTGGCAAAGCTCTTAATATCCATAAGAGTTGAGTCAGGAGAAAACCATGTGTTTGTGGTGAATGTGGCAGAACCAGCTGGCACTCATGTTTTTATGAGTCTTTCTATAGATGTCAGAAAATATACAAGGAAGAAATGACATGACTACCAAAAATCTAACAACTGCGTCACCTTGGAAAATAGACCTCCAAGTGCATCAGAAAAGTTACACTAGAGAAATCTCTAATTGAACACAAGTCATGGAAAACCTTAACCGTAATATTGGATATTTGTGGGGAGGAAATCAGCACATGGAAATATTGATGAAATGTGTCATTTGTGAGAAAGTTTTCACACTGAGGTCATGCTTTCAATATTCATAAGAGTGTTTTGACACTGAAAAGCTGTGACCTCAAGGATTGTCTATTGTGATTATTTTAATCAACCACAAAATTCCCTTTAAATGACAAAATATTCTATATTCCATAAAAATTCTAATTTCTACATTAATTATTATGTTAATATTAACTGACCATATGATTTAATATAGTTAGAGAAATATGAAGAGATTATTGACCAAAATAGAGAACATTTGCCATGGGTAGAAATAATCCTTAGATTGATCTGAAGCTCATCTATAGCCATTTATGGACCATTCCTAAGTACTCCAATTGCCTTACATCAGCGTAGAGGAAAGAGCGCTTGATTTGGAATCAGAGGGCCTTAGTTCAAATATGATTGCTCTATAGCTCTATCACTTCAGACAAACAAGTTAGCACACACAGATTCCTCACCTGTAAGGTACAGTAGTTGGACAATTTATCAAAAAGACTATCAACATCTTTCATCATTTCTGAAATTCTGGTAACCTTTTGTATGATGCCCCCATTTTGTTTTCTTTGTTCCTGTTATACAAATTATAGTTTTCTCTTTAGCAATATCTGCTAATTTATGGCTTGTATGGACGGCAGGTAACTTAAAATAGCAACATTTGCTTCCATTTTTGTTAAATGCCTCAATATTTTGATCAATCCGTAATCCCATTGATATAATCCTCTCTCCAGAACACAGACTATCCATGACCTTTCTTGTGAGATTCTTTTCCATCTCTTTCCACAGATCCTCCATAGAAGGTCTACTTAATACTGTGAAACTTTTTCTTCTAATCTATTAAGGATTTATTAGATACTAATATAGGACTTGGGCCACTTCACTATTAACCTTTGCCCTTGCTACATGGCCACTTCCCCAAGTTTTATTTTAATTGAACATGACCTTGATGACTTCTTTTCTTAACAATCACATTGGTAATGTTGCTAAACACCACAAGCAAAGATACTTCTTTGTTGGGATATTTTAATATCCAAAATATCCATAATACCTAAAATAGTGATTGTTTGGTGTGAATCGGTTTCAACAATACATTGATTAACTCAAATAAAGCATTTTAAGGGCCTATAAAATTTTCAATAAACTAGGGCCTACCAGTATTTTCTGTCTTTAATTTTAGAGGACAGGAACATTATTAAATTGTTAGCATCAGGTTGCACAATACTTTCTAACATCTCTTTACAGTTACATTTCAGTAAGTCTTATTTAGATTCCAAAGCTTTTTCTTCTTTTAACAATTTCAGCAAAAGTTTCAGTATTAATCTTATACATTTTATTTCCTATGTAAAAGCTAAGAAAGAAATGTTCAGTTCCTTGACTAGATAAGATACATTCTTTTTTAGTGAGACTGCTGTGCTTTGAGTTTTTTAGACAGTGATGCATTTCTGGTAGATAATAAATATTAGATTATAACACCTTGAGAATATTTCATGTAATTGGTAGACAGAGATATTTTAACTTACATGTAATTGTATAGTTATATATTTTTCTTTCTGTCTATATCTTACATTGATGAACTATATGTAGATTACAAAAAAGTATCTCTAAGAATCTGATAAGTATTATATGGTAAAAAAATACTTTAGACTTGTAAAGCACTTTATAGAATCATATTTTATTAATACATTATACAAAAACACCTATGTCTTTGCATATGTGCATACATTTACATACATATTGAGTGTGTGCATGTGGAGGTGTGTATACCAATGTGTATTCAGAACTATGAGTTTACTCAGAAAAATTCAAGTGGATAAAGAATTTCCATTTTATTTTCGGCTATGACTTGTAGTTGCATGGATAGCTCATTGACAGAATACATGGTGGACAGTCACTACAGATGGACAGGAAATTGAGAGCAACTTGGATAAAAGAAGGTGATATAGATAGAGCACATCTGGGAAATTACATACTTTTTTGGGAAGGAGAAGGTAACCTGGGTTAAGTGCCTTGTCCAGGGTCATACAGCTAGTATGTATAAGGTGTCTAAAGCCGGATTAAAATTCAGGTCTCCTAACTCAAACACCAGTGATCCATCCACTGTGCTACCTAGCTACCCCCAAATTGTATACTTTCTTATGATTCCAAACTGAATTCTTCCACAAAAGTCCATCTTGTTAACACTAATATTGTTCTTATTTTGTTATATATGGTTGTGAGTCATGAGGCGCCATGATTTTGGAAGAATCAGAATTAAAGGTGACACTCAGGCAAAGTAAAGACGCATAAATAGGCATATTAAGGCTGCAATATCATTACTGATCATGTTTTGAAAGTAAAAAAAGTGTCACAAAAGAACATAAAGTACAAATATGCCAGGACATAAGGTGAAATTGTCATATATCAAGAGTAAGAGGCTGCAATAGCACTACAACTGGTAGGTGACATTGTGAAGGTTGACTGGTCAGGACTGGGTACGTGATTGGATATGAGAGGCAAGAGAAATGGAAATTTCAATGATAACCGAATTTGTTTTTTTTTTTTAATGTTTATTTATTTATCTTTAGTTTTCAACATTCATTTCTACGACATTTTGAGTTCCAAATTTTCTCCCCATCTCTTCCCTCAACCTACCCCAAAACACCATGCATTCTGATTACCCCTTCCCTCAATCTGCCCTCCCTTCTATCACACCCCTCCCTTCCCTTATCCACATCTTCTTTATTTTCTGGTAGGGAAAGATAGATTTCAATACCCCATTACTTCTATTTCTTATTATCTTGATGCATGCAAAAACAATCACCCACATTCATTCTTAAAACTTTGACTTCCAACTTCTCTCCCTTTCTCCTTCCCCACCCATCCCCACTGAGAAGGCAAGCAATTCAATTTAGCTATATATGTGTAGTTTTGCAAAAGACTTCCGTAATAGTCATGTTGTTTGAGACTAACTATATTTCCCTCCATCCTATCCTGTCACCCATTTATTCTATTCTCTCCTTTGACCTTTTCTCTCCCCATTTGCCCTCCCTTCTATCATCTTCCCACCCAACTGATCCCCTTCTCCCCTACTTTCTTGTAGTGGAAGACAGATTTTCATAACTAATTGAGTGGGCATATTATTCCCTCCTTAAGCCAAATATGATGAGAGTAAGTTTCACTTTTTTCCTCTCATCTTGCTCCCTTTTCCTTCTATTGAAAAAGCTTTATCTTGCCTCTTTTGTGAGAGATAATTTGTCCCATTTCATTTCTCCCTTTCTCTTCCCAATGTATTCCTCTCTCATCCCTTAATTTTATTTTTTTAGATATCATCCCTTCCTATTCAACTCACTCTGTGCCCTCTGTCTAATAACACAATTTGAAACATATGAAACATATGAGATGAGTATCAGAGACAAAACGAGTGTCACAGACAAAAAGAGTAACATCAAAAAGAACAAGTTTAAGGGGAAGATTATTTTGTTACATGTTAAACCTAGCACTATGTAGAATAATGAATTGTACTTAGCATCAGTTTGATAAATGCTAGCTGAAAGAATGAATGAATTTGTCACTCAATACAAAATTAAAATGTTATCGTTTGGAAACTTTTGGCTTTTATAACTTGCTTAATTTTACCAAATATTCAGAGTGAATAAATGAAAAATCACTTATTAAACATTTTTTTCTATGTATATGCACTATGTATACAAATTATAACTACTCACAATATTAATAGCAATATGAATTAGCATTTATAAAGTATTTTAATATTTGCATCAATTCCTCACTGGAAAAATGAGGTAGAGAAGGTGTAATGGCATGTAAAGTAGGATATTTTGCTCTTTTTGTTTTAGTATAATCAAGAAGTACCTTTCATGGAATGATAAAAGCTCTGGATTTTTACTAACAGAATAAAACTGAATTTCATCTGCCTTCTTACTGAGCCAGGAATCCTGAATCTCTTTAAGCTTTGCTTGCACTTTGCTTTTGATGGAATTAAATGTTGCCTTCTCAGAGGTGGATGAACTATCCTGCTGGCAAATCCTGTGGAGTTCTCATTTTTCATTTAGCAACTTCTGAATTTCCCCATCATTTTCACTAAACCAGTCTTGGTGTTTGTGAGTGTTCTGCCTCAGATGAGCAAATGCAGTGCTGTGCATCAAATCTATGAAAGGTGTCCATTATTTTTCTGCTCCACTGTTGTCAACTATGTGTTGGATCAACTTTCCTTCCAATTTTTTAATGTTTATTTATTTAGTTTTAGTTTTCAACATTCATTTCCAGAAAATTTTGAGTTCCAAATTTTTTCCCCATCTCTCCCCTCTCCCCACCTCAAAACACCATGGATTCTGATTGCCCCTTCCCCCAAATTTCCCTCCCTTCTATCACAACCCTCCCTTCCTTTATCTGCATTTTCTCTCTTTTCTTGTAAGACAAGATAGATTTCTCTACCCCATTACCTGTTTTTCTTGTCTTCCAGTTGTATACAAAAACAATTCTCAACATTTGTTCCCATGATTTTGAGTTCCAACTTCTCTCCCTTCCTCTTTCCCCACCTATTCCCACTGAGAAGGCAAGCAATTCAATATAGGCTATATATGTGTAGTTTTGCAAAAATCTTCCATAATAATCATGTTGTGTAAGACTATATTTCTTTCCATCCTATCCTGACCCCCACTTATTCTATTGTCTCTTTTGGCTTTGTCCCTTTGTTTTAGTAACAAATGGGGTGGAGGGAGGGGAGAGATGGGGAAATTCTAATTACTAACTTCCAGTTACTCCCTCCTCCTATTTGCTCTCCCTTCTATAATTCCTCCCACCCCACTTATCCCCTTCTCCCCTACTTTGCTGTAGTGTAATATAGATTTTCATAACTAATTGAGTGGGCATGTTATTCCCTCCTGAAGCCAAATGTGATAAGAGTAACATTTAACAATGATGCAAATGGCATTTTCAGTGTTTCTGTTGTGGATAAGAGCACAGACAAGATCACCATCACTAACGATAAAGGATGTCTGAGCAAGGAAGACACTGAGCATATTTTCCAGGAGGCTGAGAAATACAAGACTGAGAATGAGAAGGAGAGAGACAAGGTGTCTTCCAAGAATTCTCTTGAATCTTATGCTTTAACATGAAGGCTATCATGGAGGATGAAAAACTGCAAGCCAAAATTGGTGATGAAGACAAACAGAAGATCCTTGATGAATATAATGAAATAATTAACAGGCTGGATAAGAACCAAACTGCTGAGAAGGAAGAATTTGAGCATCAGTAGAAAGAATGGAGAAGGTCTGCAACCCCCTCATTACTAAGCTTGTACCAGAGTGCAGGGGGCATGCCAGGAGGCATGCCTGGTGGGTTCCCAGGTGGTGGAGCAGCCTCATCTGGAAGTGCTTCTTCTGGAGCCATCGTCGAAGAGGTGGACTAAACAACAGAAGAAAGAGCATTCCACATAGCTTTTCCAAAATTGAAGGACTCAAAATTTGCAGCCAAGGTAGTAGCAGTTTAAAAGTAACATTTAAGCTACTGTGTAAATCTGGGCATTCTGAACATTTGCATGTGTGCAGAGGGAGAGAAATGAACAACATTGCACTTCATCAGTACTGTAAACAAGTGGAAATGCAATTCTTGTCCAGGAGAATAAAAAATATTTAAAATTAGCATCATGAAAAATAAATATTTATTTTTCCCTCTGGTTCTAGAATATCAGGGCAATTTTCCTTGATAATTTCATGAAAGATGATGTCTAGGCTCTTTTTTTGATCATGGCTTTCAGGTAGTCCAATAACTTTTAAATGGTCTCTCCTGGATCTATTTTCCAGGTCAGTTGTTTTTCCAGTGAGGTATTTCACACTATCTTCTATTTTGTCATTCTTTTGTTTTTGTTTTGTAATTTCTTGGTGTCTCATGATGTCACTGGCTTCCATCTGCTCCATTCTAATTTTTAAAGAACTATTTTCTTCAGTGAGCTTTTGAGCCTCCTTTTCCATTTGGCTAATTCTGCTTTATAAAGCATTCTTCTCCTCATTGGCTTTTTGACCCTCTTTTGCCCATTGAATTAGCCTATTTTTCAAGGTGTTATTTTCTTCAGCATTTTTTGGGTCTCCTTCAACAAGCTGTTGACTCACTTTTCATGATTTTCTTGCATCACTCTCATTTCTCTTCCCAATTTTTCCTCCACATCTCTTACTTGATTTTCAAAATCATTTTTGAGCTCTTTCATTGCCTGAGGACATTGCATATTTATTTTGGAGGTTTTGGATGCAGAATCCTTGACTTCCTCTGATGGCATGTATTGGTCTTCCTTCACTGAAAGGATGGAAGAAAATACCTGTTCACCGAGAAAGTAGCCATCTATAGTCTTATTTTTTCCCTTGTTTGGTCATTTTCCCAGCCAATTACTTGACATTAATCCTTCATCAAGAGGAGGATACACTCTGGGGATCTATAAGTTCTCAGTTCCTCCAAGATGGCACAATCAAGGGAGAGGAGTTTACTCCTTTCCTGGACTGCACACTGGTCTGTGAGCAACCAAAAACTTTTCTGCCCAGAATCTGCAAGTAGAATTCCCTCTCCACAACCACCTCCAGCTCCACCATGCCAGCGCTTCTCATCACTCCAGGGTCTCTATTCAGGGCTGAGATGCAGATCAGCCACTCAATTCCTCCAGGGGCTTTAGGTGGAAGGCTCCACAAATTGATGCTACTGCTGCAGTGACTGCTGCTGGCAGTCCAGAATGTGTTCCCTTCTCCTGGGTGAAAGAGCTTTCTCACTGACTTTTGAAGCTCTGTTTGGCATTTGTGGATTGAGCAATCTGGGAACTGCTGCTACTGGTGGCTCCCTGAAGCCTGTTCCAGGTCCTGTCTCTGCCATACTGTGCAGCCCATGCTGGGATATGCTCTGTTTCCCGCCCAGTGCTATAGACCTTTCCTGTCGGCCTTCCGTGCTGACTTGGACTGGAAATCTATTTCACTCTGTCATTTTGTAGCTTCTGCTGCTCTAGAATTTGTTTAGAGTCATTTTTATAGGTATTTTATGGGTTATGGGGAGAGTTTACAAGTCTGTCTTTCTACTCCACCATCTTGGCTCCACCCCACAGTTCTAATTTGTTGACATTAATTCTTCTGGCAGACATTTTGCCTTGGGGGTGGCACTTTTGATGAATGTGAATATTTAGCTTGGAAAAGATGTCTATGATTGGTACAGCACTCTGTACCACACATTGCCTTTGTCACTGTCACCTCTTTTCTGTCTCTTCTTTTTACAATCATATAGTCTATTAGATGTCAATGTTTGCTATAAGGGTGCATCCATAAAGTTTTACTGCATTTAGGTAAACAGAAATCAGTGTTGGTAATAAGAAGGTCAGGCAATGCAGACGTCTTCAGCAGTAAATGACCATTGCTGTTGCTGTTTCCAACTACATTCCTCCCTAGGACTCCCTGCCAAGTCTGGTAGTCTGAACCTTTTCTGGCATTAAAGTCACCCAGAAGTATAAGTTTGTCCTCTTTTGGCACATTAATGATAAGGATCTGTAGGTCTTCATAAAATTTTTCATTGATCTCATAAGGGTTCATCATGGTTGGATCATAGGCACTGACATTGGTGGCATGGCATTTTCCTGTGAGTGGCAATCGCATTGTCATGAGCCTGTCATTTACTCTTTTTTGCAGGCATATCAGCTTGTTGACTAGATTAGCTTTGATTGCAAAACCCATACCAGCTTCATTGTGCTCCCCTAAACTACTCCCACTCCAGAAAAATGTGTATCCAGCTCCAATTTCAGCAAGTTGGCTTTCATTTGCCAACTTTGTTTCACTCAGGGCTGCAATTTGGATGTGATACCTGTTGAATTCTCTTGCAACAAGAGCAGTTCGTCTTTCAGGTCTACTTGCTTTTGTGTTTTCTACAAGTGTGTGCACATTCCATGTGTTGACGGTGCATGGAATCATTTTTACAGATGTTTTTGTACATTTTGCACATTTTTTTGTGTTTCAGCCACATAGTGGCATTCCCAGCCTGCTACGGTAATCACGCCAAGGTTAAGTAAGCAGACCATGTTTAGGGAACCTTTTCTAGCCCCCTTCCTCACACCAGGAGGTGATCAATGTGAATCTTAAAAGGCTGCTCAGACACCCAGGGGGCTGCTTAGTCCCATTGCTGCTTCCAGTGAGAAATGACCCTATGGCTTGGGCCACTTGTGTGCAGGGTTGTGACTACGGTTGTTTATGGATCAGAAACCTCTGGTACATCACAAATACTCAGTTCTGATCGAGTTGCATTGAATAGTGATAAGGACATGATCCTAGCAAGATCTACTACTTCCATAGTGTTCTCAGCAGATCATTATCAATCAACATTAAGGCTATTGACCATTTATCTCAAGTTGAAGTCAATCCCTTTTTAGCTGAAATTCCAACTGAAGAAGACATTTTGAGGGCCATTAGACCCCTTTCATGTGACAAAGCACCTGGTGTTTATTGTATTCCAGCTGCGATTTACAAGGTAGGGGGACCATTCCTCATACAAAAGCTGACTGAACTTTTCCAGGTTATAATGCAAGAGGAAGTTATCCCCCAGGAGTACAAGGAAACCTCCATTGTCCATCTCTATAAAGGTAAAGGGAATTGATTGTCCTGTGACAATCACAGGGGGGCAAGGGGGAAAGGACTCTCTCTCTTAGTCACTGCTGGCAAAATTCTTACTAGAATCCTTCTTAAAAGGTTGATCCTTCTCTTGGAAGATGGTCATATACCTGACAATCAGTGTGGCTACAGAAAGGGCCTAGGAACAGTTGATGTGGTGTTTGCTCCCCGACAACTCTAGGAGAAATGTGGCCTTTGACACTGTTAATTGTGAGAGCTTATGGAAAATTATGTCAAAATTTGGTAGCCCAGAGAAGTTCATCATTATTGTATGTCAATTTCATGATGGTATGTTTGCCCAGATTCTGGATAGTGGATAATGCTCTCTTGCCTTCCCAGTCACCAATGGAGTAAAACAGGGCTGTGTGCTTTCTCCCATGTTTTTTAGCATGATGTTTTCAGTCACATTGTCAAATGCTGTCAATGAGGATGAGCATGGCATCAAGGTCACCTACCATACTGATGGTAAGTTCTTCAATTTGAAAAGGCTGCAAGTCAAGACCAAAAGTAGAGGGAGTGTTGGTATATAATTTTCTGTTTGCCGATGATTGTGCCCTCAATGCAGCCTCTGAAGCTGAGATGCAACAAAGTATGGATCAATTCTCTGCTGCTTGTGCTAATTTTGGCCTAATAATTGACACCAAGAAAACACAGGTGCTTCATCAACTACCATCACACCACCAATATGTAGAACCATAGATTAGCACAAATGGAGAAGTTTTGAATGCCGTGGATAAGTTCACTTACCTTGGCAGTATATTTTCCAGGGAAGTACACATTGAAGATGAGATTGATGCACAAATTGTCAGAGTTAGCTTAGTGTTTGGGAGGCTCTGAAGAAAAGTTTGGAAGAGATGTATTAGATTGACTACCAAACTGAAGGTCTACAGAGTTATTGTGCTGACCTCATTGTTGTATACCTGTGAAACATGGACATTGTACCATTACCATGCCAGGAAACTGTATTGCTTCCCTTTGAACTGTCTTATGGGGATTCTGAGGATCACCTGGCAGGGAAAGGTACAAGACACTGAAGTCCTTGCTTGAGCTGAATTGCCAAGCATTCAAAAAATGCTTCAGAGAGCACACCTCTGATGGGCTGGCCATGTTGTTCGAATGGAAAATGCTCTCTTGCCAAAAAGACTATTTTATGGAGAACTCATATGGGGCAGGTGATCACATGATGGTCATAAGGAACGATACAAGGACACTCTCAAGGCCTCTCTCAAGAACTTTGGATTTGACTGTGCAACATGAGAGACACTGGCACAGGACTACTCAGTATGGTGTGTCCACATCAGAAAGGGTGCTGTGCTTTGTGAGAAAAGCAGTATTGAGACAGTACAAAGTAAACTTTGGATGCACAAATTTCAAATGTCCACCCCAAATAGTCACATGGATCATCTGTACCCAACCTGTGGTAGAACATTCAGAGCTCTTATTGGTCTGATCAGTCACAATTCTACACAGTGAAATTTCACTATATCATGTTGATGTCATTTTGGTCCTCTTCAAAAAGGAAGAACAACAACCAACCAACCATAATCAAGAAGTATAATGCCTCTATTTGAATGGGATTAAGGAGGATCTTTTCCACCCATTGTCAGACCTGGGAAGATTTGTAGAAAGGTCCACACCTTTTGTTAATGTGGCACTGGTTCTCAAGGGATGTGATGTCCTTTGGCTCCTAAAAGTGTATAAAGACTTTGAGTTACAGATTTTATTTTGGGGCTTACTGACTGGAAGTGTTTGTTTGGCCAGATGAGGACTCTGGGAAGCCACTAAAAGAGCCCCCAGCTTTGAGGACCCAGATGTTGGTGCTTCCCTCTCCAGTAACGATGGTCAGAAAGTTAGAGCTGTCTGCTAATTTCTGATATATGTGCTAATTATAGTAAGGCAGAAGAAGTTATGTCTGTTGACTTCTTGATTTCTCTGTATTTTCTTTGAAATTCAGAGTGCAGATTTCTTACAATATGGCAATGAGAATGGAATCTGTATAAATTAAAAGGAAAATATGGGGGATGCAATAATTGTTGTCTCCCAGTTGTGGTAGTTGCAATTCTGTGGAGCCCCAGGAGGTGAGGGTGGACAAAGCCAGGAATCATATTTGCAAATCAGACCAGAGTAGCAAGAATGTGGAGAAGAACCCTGGAACTCCACTAGAAAACTGTGTGCTGAACCAACCAGCAGAAGCAAAGAATGATTCAGCAGACAAGGAGGCTCCCTGCCTTGAGAACTCAGATGCTGGTGTTTCCCTCTCTGGTAACTATGGTTAGACAGTTTGTTGACGTATAGTCAGGCAGAGGAAGCCCTGTCTGTTGGTCTTTAATTTCTCTGTATTTTCTTTGAAGTTCAGGATACTGACACCCCTGAACTAGGTGAATGATACATGCGCTTGGTTAAAGGAATGATATATGTGCTTGATTAAAGCAATCATTAACCCCTTGAAAGTTACTTTCCTTTGATGAATGCAGATCTAAGAACCTGTGATAGCAAGCCCCCTGTGTATGTTGGGGTGCTTACTGATACAGAAGGGAATAGAAACCACTCTAGCATCTTTTCCAGGAAAACCCCAAATAGCATCACAGAGTCAGATATGACTGAAATAACTGAATAGCAATGACAGTATTATAAACATTATCCCATTTTATCCTCACACCAAATTTGGAAGCAGATGCTATTATCATCTTCATTTTACAGAAAAGGAAACTGAAGTAAATAGTGCTCAGGTAACTTGCCTAGTGTCATGCAACTGGTAAATATCTGAGGTGGAATTTGAACTTAGATCACTGTGACTCTAGGTCCAGTCCTCCAGTCTTTGTACCACCAAATTGCCATGTGGAAGGCAATTTGAGGCCTCATTTGAGGCAATATAAAAATCAAGAGGATCCTGCTCTCAAATGAATATGTAATCATTATGAAATTGTAAACCCTTTTTTATTATTTTATTTGTTTTCAGTATTCTACAATCACTTCCATATACGGTAGGTTTTTTCCCCTCCCTCCCACTCCTTTTGCCAAGTTTCCCCCCCTCTCTCTGGGATGGCATACAATTTTATAAAGTTTCTACAGCTACATTTCTATTAAATACATTTTCATCTTAGTCATGTTGCACAGAAGAATTAAAATGAATGGGAGAAATCATAAAACAAACCAAAATGTAATACAAAAGAAAATGATCTGCTACATTCTGCAATCAAATTCCATAGTTCTTTCTCTGGATGTGGAAGACATTTTGCCTTAAGAGAATTTTTTAAGTCCTTACATTGCAATGAAATACTAAGTATGCCAGAAATGGATGCTGCAGGTCTCTTCTGCTGAACTAGAGCGTGGGTAAGCTCAGTTCTCTGGTCTAGAGTCTTCCCCATTCCCCTGGGGTGCTGAGGCATGTCTGGGGCCCTGGTGTTGGCAGTTGCTGGCTTCACCTCCCTGGGGCTCAAAATCTTCTCCCACTTTTTTGGGGTGGGGCTGTCTGGGACAGCCCTGATCCTGCAATGGTTTCCTTCAGTCACAGCAAGAGGAACTCTCCTTAGCAATCTTTCTAGCCTCACAGACTGAGACTCTGTTTACCCTTTCTGCTGCTCCTACTGTTCCAGAGTTTTCTCAGGGAGATATTCTCTGAGCTCATCAAGGTCAATAAGGGGAGGGAGACAGCAATTACTGATCACTCCGCCATCTTGTTTCCAAGAACCAAAATTTCAAACTCTTACATTCATATTTGAACACTTCTCTATAAATCCTGTAGATTGAATCAAAGTGAAAATACAACACATTATATCTAGGTGATTAAGTCCCAGCACTCAGTCTTCACTTTCAATTAACCAAGTCCTGCCAAGAGAACCAAAATACATATAATCACAGGGCTATTTGATAACCTAAATTATATCATAGTTGGCAAGTACAAGACAAATGGAAGGTGGAGATACAGTTTGAGTCTTTAAGAAATCATTATGCAATACTAGATGCAACAGGACTTGAAAGTCTTGGATATGTCAAATGAAGTACCTCCTTAGAAACAGCATTACAAACAGAACACTTATTAGCAGTCACAAGATCCTCTGACCAAATAGAAACAATCTATTTAAAACAGATTAGATACAATAGAAAAGATCACTGGTAATAAGTAAAGACAATTTTTGTCTTCAGTCATCTGATACCATGTGACTACTATTCTAATTAAGTCTCAGGGCAAAAATGAGAGATGATGTTATGGTTATTATCTTTTTTTTAGAATCTCAAAGCTCACTGGAAATGGGAGCCAACCTCATGGTCTGTAAAGAGAAGCTTAAAAACAGCAACAACAACAAAAAGAAATGCTCCTGGATGCATTCAAGGCATTTGTAGGTGTTGTCAGGGACCTAGGAATTAGGGAGTGATTTTGAATCTTGACCTAGGGTGAGAAATTGAGATGGCCCAAAATTATCATCCAGGAGTGATCTTTTTCCTTTTGCCTGTCCTCACTCTCAAGGGGTAGCATAAGGAACAGTTCTCCTTTCAACAACTTAGAGGCCTCATGGTCTTGAGATGTGCTTCCTTCCTACTATAGTCACATGAGATAGATAACATGACAAGGCCCTTGACTTGGAGTAAGGAAGTCCTGTGTTCTAATTTTGACTTAGATATCCATTATCTGTATGACTCTGGACAAATGACTTCACCTCTAGGAACCTCAGTTTCCTCTTCTGTAAGATTGCCTTATGATCCCTAAGATCTCTTCTAGATTTAACTATATGATCTTACCATCATCAACTTTCTAGCAGAAACTGGTCCTTCAGCAATCTAGAAACCTGGTGCTGGTTTGAGTCATGCTTCCTCCTGGATGCTTATCCCTTAATCCTCAGGAGAAGACAGTCCTTTGACAACACAGAAAACTCGGTGAACTCTGATAGATCCCACCTCCAACAACTGGGTCTTCTTTACTAATAAAAGACTGGTCAATCCAGTTGGTACAAAGGAAAAACTATTAATCACATCCAAGAGATCTCCCTCAACCTTACTTAAATGATAATTCTAAGGACCTCATTATTTCAGTATCTCATGTTTTTCTTTTCTATACACTCTACAACCACACTGATACTCTTTCAAGAAAAGATCTTGCTCTTTGTCATTCCAATGTCTTTGATCACACTGCACTATCTGTCTAAAATATGTTCACTCTTCCTCTTTTGAAAACATAGACAAAGGGACTTGACCTGTGATTTTCTAGGTGAGTAAATTCCTTTTACCAATTCAGGTCAGTTTCTTCTCTGCATCTTTTAGTCTTTAGAATATTGGCCAGATAATCAGAAGGAAGGGGTTTCCCAAGATCAAACAACCAGTATGAGTGAAAAGCAAAACTTTCACTCACATCTTCCTAGTTTTGAGGCTAACTCTCAATCAGCTATGCCACACTGACACTCCTTGTGAAAAGTTAACTATTAAGTCCAGTCAAGAATCATGTATTAAGCATGTACAAAGTCCAAAGTACTGATCTAAGTTCTGGGCATCAAAAGAAAGGTAATGGTGGAGCTAAGATGGCAGAGTTGAAAGAAGGACCTTTAGAAGTTGCATCCACCATTGCCAATAAAATACCTGTAAGAAAAGACTTGAAACAAATTCTAAAGCAGCAGAAGCCACACACACACACACACACACACACACACACACACACACACACACACACACACACAAAACAGAGTGAAAGAGATTTTCTGTCCAAGGCAGTGTGGAAGGCTCACAGGAAAGGTCTAGCACTGAGCTAGGACCAGAGCACAGCTGATCTTTGGCTATGTGGCACAGTAGGGACAGGAATGGAGTGGGCCTCAGGGGCCAGAATCCCTAGGAGCAGCTGCAGTACCCAGATACCTCAAACTACAAACCTCAAAGACAACTTCAAGGGTCAGTGAGAAAGCTCTTTCACCTGGGTGAGAAGGGAACATGGTCTAGACCTGCCAGCAGCAGCAGTTGCAGCATCCATTTTTGGAGCTCTCCACTTAAAGACCCTGGAGGAATTGACTGGCTGATCTGGATTTCAGCCCTGAGGGGCTCTCCTGGGTTGCAGAAGAGTGCTAGCAGTGGAGCTGGGGGTGATCTGGAGAAGGAACCCTGCTGGAAGAGCCTGGGCAGAAAACAGTGCTTGTGACTGCTCCCAGAACAGAGCACAGGCCAGGAGAGGGATAAACTCCTCTCCCTTGATTGTGCCACCTTGGAGGAACTGAGAACTTACAAGTCCCCAGAGTATACTCTCCTCTTGACAAAGGACTTAAATGTCGAGTAACTGACTGGGAAAATGCCCAAAAAAGGAAAAAAATAAGACTATGGAAGGCTACTTTCTTAGTGAACAATTCCATTCTCTCAGATGAGGAAGAACAATGCATACCAACAGGGGAAGATCTAAAAGTCATGACTTCTGCATCCAAAACCTCCAAAATCAATGTGCTATGGTCTCAAGCCATGAAAGAGCTCAAAAAGGATTTTGAAAATCAAGTAAGAGAGGTGGAGGAAAAATTGGAAAGAAAAATGAGAGTGATGCAAGGAAATATGAAAGGGAGTCAACAGCTTGCTAAAGGAGACTCAAAAAATGCTGAAGAAAAAAACACCCTTAAAAGGCTAACTCAATTGGCAAAAGAGGTGCAAAAAGCCAATGAGGAGAAGAATGCTTTACAAAGCAGAATTAGCCAAATGGAAAAGGAGGTTCAAAAGCTCATTGAAGATAATAGTTCTTAAAAATTAGAATAGAGCAGGTGGAAGCTAATGACTTTATGAGAAACCAAGAAGTTACAATACAAAACCAAAAGAAGGAAAACAAGAATATAATGTGAAATATCTCATTGGAAAAACAACTAACCTGGAAAATTGATCCAGGAGAGACAATTTAAACATTATGGGATAACCTGAAAGCCAAGATCAAAAAAAGAGCCTAAACATCACGTTTTATGAAATTATCAAGGAAAACTGCCCTGATATTCCAGAACCAGAGGGCAAAATAGATCACCTCCTGAAAGAGATCCAAAAAGAGATATTGAAATATTGAAGCCAAATTCCAGAGTTTTAGGATAAGGAGAAAATATCTCAAGCAGCTAGAAAGAAAAAAATTGAGTATTGTGGAAATACAATCAGGATAACACAAGATCAAGTAGCTTCTACATGAAGGGATTTAAGGGCTTGGAATATGATATTCCAGAAGTCAAATGAACTAGGGTTAAAACCAAGTATCACCCAGCAAAACTGAGTATAATACTTCAGGGGAAAATGGTAATTCATTGAAATAGAGCTTTCAAGCGTTCTTGATGAGAAGGCTAGAGTTGAATAGAAAATTTGACTTTCAAACACAAGGATCAAGAGAAGCATGAAAAGGTAAAAAGGAAAGAGAAATCGTAAGGAACTTTCTAAATCGGAACTGTTTTCATTCCTACATGGAAAGATAACATTTGCAAGTCTTGAAACTTTTCTCAGTATTTGGGTTGTTGGAAGGATTATACACGCACACACACACACACATATAGACACACACATATATATATATATACACACATAGACCACAGGGTGAGTTGAATAAGAAGGGATGATATCTAAAAAGAATTAAAGGGTGAGAGAGGAACATATTGGGAGGAAAAAGAGAGAAATGGAATAGGGCAAATTATCTTTATAAAACAGGCAAGCTAAAGCTTTTTCAATGGAGAAGGTGAGAGGGAAAAAGAGAAGCTTACTCTCATCACATTTGACATAAGTATGGAATATCATGCTCACTCAGTTATGAAAATCTATATTATACTACAGCAAAGTAGGGGAGAAGAGGATAAGTGGGGTGGGGGGAATTATAGAAGGGAAGGTAAATAGGAGGAAGGAGTAATTGGAAGTAAACAGTTTTGGGGAGGGACAAGGTCAAAAGAAAGAATAGAATAAATGGGGGGCAGGATAGGATGGAGAGAAAAATAGTTAGTGTTACACACATGACTATTATGGAAGTGTTTTGCAAAAATACACATAATACATAGCCTGTATTGAATTGCTTGCCTTCTCAGTGGGGATGGGTGGAGACAGAGGAAGGGAGAGAAGTTGGAACTCAAATTTTAGGAATGAACATTGAGAATTATTTTTCATACAACTGAAAAATAAGAAACACAGGTAATAGGGTATAGAAATCTATCTTGCCCTACAAGAAAAGAGAGAAGATGGGGATAAAGGAAGGAGGGGGTCTGATAGAAGGGATGGCAAATTGGGTGAAAGGGTGATTAGAATGCACATGTTTTGGAGTGGCAGGAGGGGAGAGATGGGGAGAAAATTTGGAACTTAAAATTTTATGAAAATGCAAGTTGAAAACTAAAAATAAATAAAAAATAGAAAAGAAAGGCAAAAATAATCCTTGCTTTTTAGCTTATAATGTAATGGGATACAAAATAGGCAAATAATATGCGTAGAATATATACATATCTAATATTTTATGCACACATACACATATATACTGCCAATAGACAGGATCATATGTGTGTGTTTATGCTTCATCTCAGAAGCATTGCTTAATCTCATTAGTATTGAGGCCTCCTCCATGAAACTTATCTTGCTCTGCCCTTATTAGCAACAACCTATCTTTTCCCATTCCCCTTCACAACTTATAGTTTGCTTTGTGACTCTGGACTGCAGTTTTCATATAGTAGATGACACTGGAATTACATATTATGCAGTCTTAATTCCCTCCAAGACAGCCAGCTCCACTGGAAGTAGGGCTTTACATTTTCTGGGTATCTAGCACAGTAATCAATACAAAGTACATTCATGAAAATTGATTATTGATGGATCAATACCACCTTTAATTGTTAACTGTTAAAAATTGTTGAGAATATCACAGCACCTCCTGGGCTGAAGTTTTGCTCCGTGTCCTTTTCCTGCCCTGGGTGTGGGGAGAGTCCTCCCCATGGTCACCATGCCCCAAAATGGGCCATGCTCAGGCTCTAGGCCTCTGTCCCCATTGTTGTCATGTGTGCCTTCAGCCTCTGAGACCCGTGGTGCCTGAATGCCTTGTGTGTTCTCCGCTATGAGGAAGGGCTGCAAGACCAGCATGTTCTCCACCTAGGGTGAATGTCAAGCACAAATGAACCAATTTCCTGCTTCCAGGTCCAAGCTTCTACTGAGGATGAGGCTTGTTCCTTTGCCTGAAACAATCCCTGATTGTTCATCAGAGAAGAAAAATTAAAATGACACACAAGACCCCAAAATGAAGCCGAACAAGAGACCCCATGAGCCATCAGATGAAGGGGAAGAGACTTGAGCAAAGCTTCCAAAACAAAACACAGACTCAATACCCTCACTTAGCAAAGAAACATCTTCTTACATGGGAGATGTAGCTTTGGTTTACACAGATGACTCTTGCTCTAGTAATGGGAGGAAGAAAGCTGGAGCAGGCATTGGCGTCTACTGGGGGCCAGGCTATCCCCTAAATGTGGGTGATAGACTTTCTAGGCAACAGACGAACCAAAGGGCAGAAATACATGCTGTCCGTAAAGCAATCAAACAAGCCAAGAATCAAAACATCAGTAAGCTGGTTGTGTTCACAGATAATATGTTTACTATAAATGGTATAACAAGTTGGGCTAAAAACTGGAAGAAAAATGACATGAAAACAAGCACAGGAAAAGATGTCTTCAACAAGGAAGACTTTGTTAAGCTTGATACACATATTCAAGGCATAGACATTAAATGGATGCATGTTCCTGATTATTCAGGGCTTGCAGGCACTGAAAAATCTGATAGATTAGCAAGAGAAGGAGCTAAAAAATATCAAGAATCAACATAGTATAATTTTATAATCTAATTAAAGAGCAAATTAAGTGCTCTATAGTCATAATTTGTGTGAAAATTTGCCTACAAGACATGAACTATTGTGGATGGACTTGGGGACATTCTTGTTTAATCAGCAATATTGTATAGTTTTCTGTTAAAGTTTGATTCAGTATATTAAACTACTCTTCACTTTACCCTGACCAACATATTTGTTTATCTTTGGGAATTGTTTGGGTTTTCAGCATAAAATAGAAAAAGTTGCAAAAAAAAAAGCCTTGTTAACACCTTAATTTGTTTATCTTTGTCCTGGACCCTCTTATCTCTAAATTATTTCGTTAGATGATTTTATCATCTCCCATGGTTTCAATGGTCATCATCATCTCTTTGTGTATGCATCCCAAATCTATGTTTCTAGCCCTCATCTCTTTCCTGAAGTCCAACCTTCTCCATCATCCAATACAACTAGATGGCTCAGCATGTAGAGTTCAGAGCCTAACATCAGGAAGACCTGAGTTCAAAAGTGGCCTCCAACAGTCACCAGCTGTGTGACCCTGGCAAGTCATTTAAAGTCAGTTTGCCTCAGTTTCTGTGAAACAGGGACAAATAACAGCACCTACCTTGCAGAGGTGTTGCGGGGATCAAATGAAATAATAGTTGTAGGGTGCTTAACTCAAAGCCTTGCACATGCTCAATTATTGCTGTTGTTCTTGTTCAGTGGTTTTTCAGTCATGTCTAACTCTTTGTGACCTCATCTGAGATTTTATTGGTAAATATACAGATGAGGAAACCGAGGCAAATAGGATTATAGTGACTTGCCTTGGGTCACACAGCTAGTGAGTGTCTGAAGCCAGATTTGAACTCAGGTCTTCCTGACTCCAGGCCTACTATTCTATCTGTTGCACCACCCAGTTGCCCTGGATATAGCAGGTGCTACAATAATTTATTCTCTTCCCTCACCTTTCTCCCAGTGCTTTCTATTTGGATGTCTCATGAGGCACTTTATATAACATATCCAAAATAGAGTTCACTATTTTTCCGTTTAATCCCAGTCATCCTTCTAACGTCTCTATTTTTTTTAAGGGCTATGCACTTCTCCTACTCCCTCAGGTTTGTAACCCCAGACTCCTTCTTGACTTTTCCCTTTCTTTGAACTTACCTATTCTATCAGTTCCCAAGTCTTATCTATCTATCTTTATAGAAATAAAATTATCTACATACACATGACAATGTTGTATTTGTCACATTATGCCTGAACTATTGCAAAAGCCACTCAGTTAGACTCCTCACCTCCAGTCTCTTCCTTCTCTAATTCATCCTTCACACAGCTGCCTCCCTAACATTCCTAAAGCATACATCTGACCATATTACTCCTCTGCTCAAAAAGCTCTAACATCTCAGTCTTACTTCTAGGATAAAATTAAGAAAAATCTTGAATTGTTATCTAAAGTCAATCTTCCTTCTCCACTTTCAAACTAATCTCACATTGCTTCTCCCTCATTTAATTCTATATTCTAGCCAAATTGCTTATTTGCTGTTCCTTGCACAGGGCATTTCATCTCTGGCCTATGTGCCTTTGCATAGACTGTCCACTATGTGGCTGATGTTCACCCTCCTCGTCTCTCATAGAACCCTTCACATTGGCTCAATTGACAACTCTAAGAGGCTTTTTGTAATTTCTCTAGTGGTTAGTGTGTCCCTTCCCCAAAATATTAATTTTGCATTTAATTAGTGCCAAGTCTAGAGTCAAAAAGATCTAAGTTCTAATCGGATCTCAGTCACGTTTTTAGCTGTGTGACCTTGGGAAAGCCACTGAATCCTCTTTGACTCAGTTTCTCACCTATAAAATAAACTGGAGAAGGAAATGGTAAACCAGTGTAGTATCTTTGCTAAGGAAATCACATATGGAGTCACAAAGAGTTGAGCATTACTGAAATGACTGAACAACTACAAGAAGAAGTGTCTGGTATTCACAACTAAGCTATAAGCTCCTTGAGGGCAGATCCTGTATTTTATTTTATTTTTGGACCAGCAGTTTAGTGTTGTGACTGGCACATAGTGAGCACTTAATTCTTGTTGGAATGGATTGAATTGAATTGAATTAAAGTTGAGACAGGATTTAATACATAGCTTAGTTTTATATTCATTCCAAGATGACACCAAAACACCAAAAGCCTCACTTGTGTGGGTATTGAATTTAGCAAGATAATTAGAAGTCACTAGCACACTCTGTGACAGACATTGATATCTTACGTCTTCACATTAGTCTTTCATGCCCAATCAAGAATCCTGAGGAAAATGGATTCCTTCAAATTGAAGATGGCAGTTCTCAATGAATCAAATCACCACTGTCATAAGCCATAGTGCAGAATGCGATAAAAATGCAAGCTTTAGAGCTGCCAGTTTTCTTTGGAAAGGATGCTGTTCTTCGAGCCAGAAATGGCCTGGATTTGAATTCTGCCTTTGATGCTTGTTATCTGTGTGACCATGAGCAGTTCACTTAAGACTCTATGACACAAATTTCTCATTTATAAAAGAGACAATAATACCCACAATACCAAATTCAAATGCTTTCCCAGAATATTCCTTGAAACTGGGTAATAATAATAGCCAACATTTATATAGCATTTGCTATCTGCTGGGCACAGTGCTAAGTGTTTTCAAATTATTATCTCATTGAATCCTCACAACGATCCTGGGAGGTAGGTGCTTTTATTTTACTCATTTTACAAATGAGGAGATTGAGGCAAAAAGTGCCACATAACTTCTCCATAGTGGCATCATAAGTATCATTACCCTCACCCTCTACTTCCTTTTATAGAAGGGAAAAATGAATTCCAGAGAACTGACTTTCCCCTGGTCATATAGTAAGCAAGTGTTAGACCTGGAATTTGAACTTAGATGTCATAACTACACCTCCAGCCCCCTTTCACCAATTCTACAACATTACCGAATACAGCTACTAAAGTACTTGAAGTTATGACAAATGTGTTAGAATGACTGAACACCATGAAAAAAGGATGGGTATCAAAATATTAGAAATGGACAATTGCAAGCCTAATTCTTTTTAAAAAATGACAAAAATTGCATTCTGAAATGAGAGTAACCAGCACCAATCATCAGAAATATTCTAGAGCACTACATTAAGCATAAGGTTCATGAATATTTTGCAAAGAATGTTACAATTAGTAGGGAAACTCTATGTAAGTCTGGACTATAGAGCTAATCATCAGAACTTTTCAGAGCTGAAGGACTGGTCAGTTTTGAAAAGGTTTAAAATGTTGAGGAGTATTGTGGATCAGGACACTAGTGGAATTTGGGAAGCTTGCATTAATCCTCACGTTTCCCAAATAACCACAGTTGCTATAATGCAAAGATTTAGTAAAACAGATCCAGGAAATTGTCAATTAAGGTGGAATGATCTAGAAACAAACAAAAAGGAAGATCTAAAAACAATTTTGTGACTTTAATGGAATGCCTCTTGTGTTCCCAGAGGACTTCCTTGGCAACTGTTACTCATCCCCTAGCTGGTAGTTCTTTTACATTCAGGCAAGTTTTATTTTATTCTGTTTCTAAAATCAGCCTGAAGACAACTTTTAACTGAGAACTGTAGGAGAAGTCTTTAGGAAAGTAATTGTTTATCTAACCACCTCAGACTCTGAGTACTCCATTGTATCAGACATGGAACCACAATTCAGAGAAGGTGGGAGTAGAGATTAACCAGAGTCGTTATCATTGGTGGTCTCAGGTTCTTGGCATGATTGGTTCAGTTGAAAGCCATTAATATAATGTCTAAGCAGAAATCATACAAGGCAGAATAAAGGAGATGTGACAGCTGTCATTAGTGAAGCAGTTGGAAAATGCTAGTCAGAGAAGACATAGCTATGAAAGAAACCGTAGAGTCCATGAAGAGAAATAATATGTGATAAGGTTGGAGAGGAAGCATAAAGTCATGTTGTGAAGAACTTGAAATATCCAGCATAAGAAGTTGATATTTGATCCTAGAGGTATTAAGGAGAGACTGTAGTCTATTGTCAGAATATATCCAACATTCCAATGAACTGAACTTGCTTTTGGTCAAATGTGATAGAACAGTATTCCTAGAAAAAAGGAAGAGATTATGTTTGAGTAATTCATTATTTTGAGGAAAGGAAGAAAAAGAAAGTAATCTCATAAACATGATGAAGCGACTGAAGACCATGTCATTCAAAAATCAGGGAAAAGAAGATTCTCTTTAAAAGCTATCTCGTAGAAGAGAGATTATCAGATTTGTTCTGCTTTGTCCTGAGAAGGCAAAACAGGGGACAATGGACAGAATTTGAAGAAGATCTCAGTAAAAGGAAAACCATCTGAGTGTCCAGAGTATTCCAGGTGTCAAAGGTCTCATCACTGGAGATCTCCAAATCAAACTGGAACAATCACTTTTGGTGTTGCAGGATTTGGGAGATACTTCTACTCAGGTATAGTGTGCTCTGTTATTTCTGAAACCCTTTCCAAATCTAAGATTCTGATTTAAAAAGCTGCAAGTACAGAAATTAAGTTCTTTCAAGTGTGTTAATTGCATAGAGGTATCAGCCTGGTTGCCTTTGGTAAGTGAGTGGGCAAATTTCTAGATCTTAGCCTGTAATGTAAATTCACTTAAGGGATTTGAGTTTTCAAAAGGACTCAGGAGAGTCATTAAGTTAAAAATAAAATAGCTCTATCTAGAGGTTTTCTAGAAAATGAGCTATTCTGTTTACCCTATTTAGATAAAGCTTTATAATAATGTGAAGTAAATAAAGAATAAGCAAACCATTATACTTGAGTGATAGTCTAGCAAGGATTAAGATAAAACATCTTTTGGTCTTCATTACATGATATTCTATGACTCAAAACTTTCCCTGCCTCCCAAATAAAAACTTCTTTGTAGACAAACCTCATTATTCTCTTGGTTCTATGGCACCTTTCAGCATTATCTCACTCTACTTCCCTCTCAAACTCTAGGCTCCACTGTAATGATAATGTAAATGGGAAAACCTTTCCTATTCATTAATAGGCCCATATGACCTACTTAAGTCACATGGAAGCCTAAGTTACATGTCCTGAGAGGAGTTTGCTGAATGGGTGGAAGGGAAGGGTGGAACAAAGCTGGGAGGAAGTTGGTCAGGCTACTCAGAGCTGGGAAGGACACAGGCAGGCAGACAGAGCTAGGCTCTTTAGTGTTTGTTTGTGGAAAGGTCCCAGCAGGAGGCAGGAAGCTTGGGAATGACTTTTGCCCCCAAACTGCACTTTTTGTCAACTACAAAACATTTTTTTTTTCTATTTTCACACCTCTCCATCTTTCTTCATATAAAGTTTTATACTGGGGATGTCCTACTCCTGCCTCATCTTCTGTTGTTAAAATCCTATTGATGTTTTAATGACCAGTTCAAACTGTACCTCTTCTGTAGCCTCTCCCTGTATCTATGAGCTTAGAGAAATCTGTTTCTCACTGGAATTCTAAACATCTTTTAATTCTCAACTTATTTTGTAATGTATATGTATAATAATTCTCTACTAAATTTTAAATTCCTTGATTATAGGCATCATACTTTATTTACCTCTTTGTCTCATGGCTCTTAGACCTATTTGTTACACACAGTATGTGCTTAAATAAATGTTCATTCAAGTTTCTGAAATATTGACTCATAGTTTAAAAACATAAATAAAAAGCAATTAATTTAAATATTAAGCATGAGAGAAAATCAGAGTATTTGACATGTAAAAAGCAAATACCAATTACATTAATGAAATATAAAGACCTAGGCTATTAACTTTCTTATCCTTGAAATAATCAATAAACAGATAATATTGGGTATATATTATGTAATCTCCACTATAATAAAATTATTGCTACATGAATTAGTTCCTTCATAGTACCATTTTACATCTGAGGAAACAGACACAGGGAGATTAAGTGATTTTCCCAAAGACCCACAAACTAATATTAGATCTGAGGCTCAAAATGAAGCCTAGCAAATCCTACTGTGAAAAGTTCTCTTGTGGTCTTTAAAAGTGAAGTAGATTAGTTTAATAGCTTGTGTGATCCTTTGATATCTACACAATGTTATTTCTGTTCGTCTTTTGATTTATGTTTTAAATTAAATGTAAAGGTAGTTTTAACATTCATTTTTACAAAATTTTGAGTTCCAAATTTTTGTCCCTCTCTCTTCCCCTTCCAAAAATAGTAAGCAATTTGATATGGGCAAAAATGTGAAATCATGTAAAATATATTTCCATATTAATCACAATTGTGAAAGAAGAAACATCCTAAAAGGAAAAAAACATGAAAAAAAGTAAATGAAAATAATATGTTTTGACCTGCATTTAGAATTCAGTTCTTTATCTGGATGTATAAAGCATTTTTCACCCTGGTTCCTTTGTGGTTGTCTTGGGTAATTGTATTGCTGAGAAGAGTTAATTCATTTATGGTTGATCATCACACAACGTTGCTGATACTGTGTGCAATGTTTTTCTGGTTCTGCTCATTTCACTTTGCATCAGTTCATATGAGTCTTTCCACTTTTTTTCCCTGAAATCTGTCTGCTTATCATTTCTTACTGCAAAATAGTATCCCATTACATTCATTTACTAGAACTTATTCAACCATTCTTCAATTGCTAGGCATCCCCTCAATTTCCAATTATTTTTTTGCCTCCCCAGAAATTGTGCTTTGTTTTTGAAGAGGACTTATGACATCATAGGGCAATGTCTTGACTTGTATATGAATTGGACTTAAGTGAGGCAGAGTTGCACAAAGTCATCTGGTTCACTCACTCTTCCGGAATCATCAAAGTCCAGTGGAAAGACAAAATTTAAGATGAATGGTGATGGTCCAAGAAGTGGTGCATGACCTTGATGCCTTTAACATCTCACCAAGCTCTGAGCATTCCACAGTGCTTACTTTAGCTACCTTCACGGCCATAGGAACAAATTGTTCTCATCTGCCTATTGCACTGGGGGACATCTTTACATGCTTGGAGTAGACATCTCCCTAACTTACTAACACGTTTGAGCATATCTCTTACCGTCAGTCTGGTTTAGCCTGTCTGCCAAAAAAGTTTTACTGGGGTTATGGTGCATACTATAGCTTCTTGGAGCCACAGGAGAGTTAGGTGAAGGTACACACCAAAAGCAGATGAGCAATCCTAAAAAGGATTCGACAAGGACTCATATGAGAGGTGCTAGTCGTCACTGACCACTTCCTCCCATATCCTCAAAATAATTATAATTGTATCCACCTCAGTCACAGACTAGGTAGTTTTATGGTAGAGTGGATATAGTATTAAATCCATAACTGGGGTTATCTGAGGCCAGATACAATACTAAGAGCACATAAGGAATGTCCTTCAGCATGTTGGATGGAAAAGCCCATTTCTGCAAACTGAGAATCTGTATAAACTGTACTAGTTAATATGAAAAGGGGGGAGAGGGAGTACCTTATTTTGGCAAAAGTCCTTAGCTACCTTTTTGATGTGAATGTCTTTGTCAAAAGATTCAAGTGTAGCATTTTAAGTACCCTTAGGGAAAGACAGACACTGTCTTAATTAATCACTGATATATTTACTGCATGTCATTCTTAATCTATGTTCAATATATGTTGAATAATGCTAATGTCTAGGTTTACTTCAAAATAAAGTCATGTTATGTGAAATGGGATGATGACTTGACATAGGAAAACTGCAAAAATTAAAAAGTCATTTTTCACTCTCCCTTTTACCTAATAACTAATAATGAGAATATTATGAGGTTTTGGTTTGGGGAGATAGATGCACTGGGCTTCTGAAGTTTAAGTAAAATATAAGAAAACAGGAATTCACTTAGTTCTAAGTTACTTTTCCTTTTGGATGCCTGTATTTCATTTAACAAGATATATTGCAATTTGTTTTAGTTGAATATTACTTATCTCATCATAGTATTTTTATATGCCTGAAAGATTCCTGACTTTATCAGTGCAGTTATTCCATCCACCAGCCCAGAGCACAGTCCCTTAACTCTCTAGTAGATGAGTTCCTGAGACCAAAATAAATGATCACCTTCTCACTTGGTTAACTTTATGGTAGGTGAGCCTCTAAATTTAGCCATGCCGTTTTTCACTCAGCACACATAAAGCCTCCAACTGACTCTATACTCTGAGCTTTTCCAGCATGGTGGGACCTACCAAGAATTATCTAGTCCTGGTATAGTTAAGGCCATTTACCATGAGATATGAGAGCAGGACCTTAGTTGAGTGCCTATAGTATTCAATTTATTAAATTTATAATCTGTATGTATATGGACCAAATATCTATTTACATTCACATTTATAAAAGGATATTGGAAATAGATCCTCAAAATCATTAGAGGTGGCAGCTGCTATTGAATCAAATGGCAGAAGATGATAGATCTAAAGATGAAAGCTTTTAATACGTCCTTCACTACTAGTGATAACATGGGTATTAAAACCTTAGCCCCTTTTTCAATTTGATACACACTATTTAACAAATAATATTTCTCCTACTCAAAAACTCATTTTAAGACAATGTCAGTGTTAAAAAATATATAACAGCTGGTGTTAATGCTAATTAATTCTTTTGCTTCTTCAATCTATTTAACTATGAATAAGTGCTCATATAATAATGGATGACTTTTCATTAAGTACAATTTTGATCATAGAAAAGCTTATACATAGATTGATTACCCAAAACATAGTACAAAAGTTTTGTTCAGGGGAATCAATATATCATTTCAAGTATAACAGGCATCTTATTTTTCTATCTATCTATCTATCTATCTATCTATCTATCTATCTATCTATCTATCTATCTATCTGTCTGTCATTAGTCCCGACATAAATCAAACTCATAAGTGGAGGAAAAAGACATCTTTAGCCAAATTAAAGGGGGTCATGAGCCTAAGTTACCCATATATCTGAGTACATGAATATCCACAAAAAATGTACAAAAAGGTTTTTATGCATTTGAAAGGAATGGAGAAAGGTAGGGGGATGCCATGAAGAGTGAGGCCTGCCCATGAGGCATCAGTCTCCCTTGCCAATCTGAGCAAGAAAATCCACTTCATTCTGGTTTCTGTTTTACTATTCATCAATCTCATTTGCCCCAAACCTTAATGAGGACACAGTGACATTTAGAACCAATTTTAGTAGCTGTGACTAGCTATGGAATACAAAGAGAATGTGGTGCTCCTGGGTGGGGTCCAGTCAAACCTAACTGAGAGTAAGTACCTATAGAATGCAAGGACATTGTTAAAATTCTGACAATACTGGGATTCTTTAGAGGGAGTGGAGGCAATATTGTATTTGATAGTAATTATACTAAAGTTAATTTTCCTATCTATATTCTCTCTCTCTATCTTTGTCTAAACGTATTTATTCATTCTTCCATTTCAATATTTCAGGGATCTATGATTCCACTGTTGTGGATAGACACTCCACTGACGTAGATAAGGACCTGTTTATAATTGAGAAGATGATTTTCAAGAACTGCTGTAGTCAAATAGTTCATAACCTGAAGCCAAACTAGTGATAAACCTCCCTGAGCTTAGACTTCTCCTCAGAGGACAGATTATAGTCTGTTGTCAACTTGCCATGTCTTTAATTAAATATTATCAACCTTCCTAGGACCTCCCAGTTCTTATTTGCAAAACCTACAAGAACTCATGTTCATTTGCACACCATGGATGAAGAATTAGAATAAGACTTTAGAAGAAGTATATAATAATATATGGGTATGTATGTTTATCTATCATCTATATATCTATCTATGCATATCTATAAACACCTATATCTACATGTCTGTGTGATTTAATGGAAAGAAGACTAATTTTAAAGACAGAAGACGTAAATTGAAATACTGACTCAGTTACTTACTATCTCTGTGAACTTGGACAAGTTATTATCCTTGGGTCTCAGTTTCCTCATCTATAAAGTAAGAGGGTATGACTAGGTGGCATCTGAGGCCTCTTCTAGGTCAAGATATGTGTTCTTATATCAATTGACTCACATTTATGAAGCACCTATTATGTGCCAGGCAATGTGCTACCCATTAAGATTAGGGGGATCTCAAGGAGTTAATGGAGAAGAAGACATATAAACAATTATGTACAAACATCATATGTACAGGAAAAACTGGGAGTGGTCTCAGAGGGAATGCACTGATTAAAGAAAACTTGGAAAGGCTTCTTTCATAAGGTAGGAAGTATGTTAGATGGGACTTGATGGAAATCATGGAAGAGAGGAAGGGAGAAGACCATTCCAGACATGAGGGACAGCCAAAGAACATGTCCAGAAACAAGAGGTGCATCTTCATGAAACATCAAGGACACCAGTGTCACTGTATCAAAGAGTATGTGCTAAAGAGTGATGTGTATGATGTGTAAGAAAACTAGAAAAATGAGGGTGAGGCTAAGTTATGAAGGGTTTTGAATGACCAAAACAAGATTTTATATTCGATCCTGGAAGTGTTGGAAAACATGGAATATATTGAGTGGGGGTAGGGGAGTATAACATAGTCTTTTATGGCAAGACCTGGTTTCAACCCTCTTTCCCTTCTTCTACTCTTATCCTCTTAATCTCTTTTACTTTTTTTATCTTTAAACCCTTGTTGATAAACTGAGGAAAGTTGTTATCCATTCTGTGATCACATTGAGGCTGTGCAGAAGTCCATTCTTAATAAATTATTTTTAATCAATTAACTAATTCTTTCATTTTTAATTCCTCTGCTATCTCTCCCTTTCTTTCTCCTTTCATAAATGATATCTCACTCTGTTATTCTCTCCATTCTAACCTGCCAAAACAAAAGTAATATATTAAGAGAAGAGTATGGCTTTTTTTCTTCCTTTTATTTCTTTGTGTCCCTTAAATTTTTAGTTCTTTAAATCATTTTTGAGCCTGGATGGAGGCTTCATGGTTTTTCTGTTACCCCTCAATCCATTTTGAGAAATAATGGCATAGAAATATGAGACAATTGATTTGATTGCTTCATCTTTTCTTGATAAACACTTTAATGGATCTTTAGTGATTTTTCTTGTTTGCACTTGTAACAACAATTTAAATGGAACTACCTTTCTCATTCATTAACAGACCCATGTGATCTGCTTGAATCACCTGGAAGCCTAAGTCACATGTGGTAGGAAGAGCTTACTGAACAGGCAGAACAGAAGGTGGAGCAGAACCAGGAGGAAATGAGTGAGCACAGTTGGGGCAGAGGAGAGAGGATGCAGGCAGTCTTGCATGGAAAGGCTCAGGCTCATGAGTGTTTGCTTGTAAGAAGGTCCTAGTAGAGCTGGGGAAGCTTGTAAATGGTTTTGCCCTCTACAACGGTCATGTTTATTAACTTCTTGGTCACCATAACATTTAGTTTTTCTGGTTCTGGAATTTGGCTTTCTGGTGTCTAAATAAATATTTTTCTTCTGCCTTCTATATGGAGAATCTTTTATACTTTGCAATTGAGAACTATGCTGTCATATTCATAGTCACCACCAGTGCTGTGACTATTGCCTTGGTGACACATTTGGTGTGATGAAAAGGATTGCAGGGTATAAAATCTCTATTTGAAAGCAGAAAGTATTTAGAGGAAGAAACTAATATCCCAGTTTGGAATAGGTTACCATATTCTTCCCTTTCTAGGGAATGGGCTAAAAGCTCTGAACCCTGTGAAAACTGGGAAGTAATGCTACAGGAAGGGCAACCTGGAAAGGTATTTGCAAGGAATTCCAATTAGCCCGGTGAAGGCGCTGTAAGGGATAAGTAGGAGAGGTTGAATTTTATTAACAGGTTACCTGTTAATAAAAGTCTATAATCAGTCCAGCACTCTGCACAACACATTGCCTTTGTCACTCTCACATCCTGTCTGCCTCTTCTCCTTGCAATAACAGTCTATTATGTAATTTTGCTGTAAGGGTGCATCTATGAAGTTTTATTACATTTAGGTAAACAGAAAACAGTGTTGGTGTTGAGGTCATGTGATGATCTCAGCAGTAAATGACCATTGCTGTTGCTGCTTCCAACCCCATTCTTCCCTAGGTTTCCATGCCAAGTCTGCTAGTCTAAGTTTACTCTAGCATTAAAGTCATCCAGAATTATAAGCTTGTCCACTTTTGGCACATTATTGATAAGGGTCTCTAGGTAGTCATAAAATTTTACTTTGACTTCATCAGGGTTTGTCATAGTATTAGTGTAGGCAATGATGATGGTAGCATGGCATTTTCTTGCAAGTGGCAAGCATATTGTTTTGAGCCTGTCATTCAGTCCTTTTGGCATGTATACCAGCTTGCTGATTAGATTAGTTTTGATTGAAAAACCCACACCAGCTTCATGGTGTTTCCTTTCACCTCATCCACTCCAGAAAAATGTATATGCAGCTCCAACTTCAATAAGCTGGCCTTCATTTGCCTACATTGTTTCAATCATGGCTGCTATTTGGATGCAATACCTGTTGAGTTCTCTTGAAACAAGAGCAATTCGTCTTTCACGTCTAATGGATTTTGTGTTGTCTATTAGTGTGCACACATTTCATGGGCTGATGATGAGTGGAATTTTCTTTTCAGATTTTTTGTACATTTTGTACTTTTTTTGTGTGTTTTGACCACAGAGTGGGATTCTCTGCCTGACGTGATAATTAGGCCTGGGTTGGGTGAGCAGACAATGTTTAGGGCACCTTTTCTAGCCCCCCTCCTCACACCATGAAGTGAGCAGTTCAATCCTTAAAAGACTGCTCAGACACCTAGGGTGATGCCAATTCCCACTGCTACTTCCAGTGAGAAATGATCCTATGACCTGGGCCACCAGTGTGTAGGGTTGTGACTACAGTCCCCCACATCTACTGCTTCATCACTTGCTTGTTCGCACAGGACTTTGAGGCATAATAGTGAAATGGCATGGGTGATGTCTTTTGATTTGTTCATAAATTGGATTTAAGTGAGGTAGATTTGCATTAAGTCATTAGCCTCACTCTGTCTTCTGGAGTCATCATAATCCAGTGATGGGACACAGTCAAGATGGATGGTGATAGCTCAGGATGCAGTTGGTTTCTAACCAAGCTCTAAGCACTCCACATCACCTGCTTCATCTGCCTTCATGGCCATTGGAACAAATTGTTCTCATCTGCTCATTCCACCAGAAGTCTTCATATGCTTGGGCTAGACACCTCCCCAACTCACCAATGGCTTTGAGACCTCTTAGTTGCCCTCAACCTGGTTTGGTCCATCTGCCAGAACGATTTACTGTAGTATGGCCACTGCACATGCTGCAGCTTCTTGGAGCCACAGGTGAGGGTTAGGTGGAACAGGTGGACATTAAAGGTGGAAAGAGCTCTGAAAAGGGTTCAGCAGCTATCACATCAAAGGTATTGATCCTCCCTGAACACACTCTATACCCCAAATATAGTTTATAACTGTACAGAAAGAAATTTCAAACATGGAAAAATTAGTGTTCATTAACAGAATTACAAGATTAGTTAGTTTCATTGACAACTTCTAATGATAGATACACAAGAGCTTGGGGACTAATATTTATATTTTGTTAGGGCATAATGAAGCTTTGCAAGACTGCTAATCAGGTGATTTATATTTTACCTTGGTTAAACATCATCCAATAAAAAAATCGAAGCTTGACATTCTTTCCTCTTAAATGCATAAGCTCCCTCTGCTATAAGCCAATACTACTCCCCAGACAGCACAGCTATTTTTCTCACATACTTTCCAGGATTCCCAGACCTTTCAGACCTCACAAGATTCCTGTCAGTCCTGAATTTGGCTGTCATGGTATATTCATCTGCCTGATATTAAGAGAGAACACATAGAAAGAAAGAAAAGGACAGACAGGCTACTCTTTTGTCAGACAGTATAGTTGAGTCAATGTTGGAAGTTCCATCAGCGTCACCATGATAACAGTCTTAAGGACCACCCTTCTCAATTGATCACTTGAATCATGTGATGAGTCTCAGAGAGCCATGACCAAGGGAGACAAAGCTGGAGCTTTCTCTTTTTACCAAACAGTAGTCTACCAAATTGTTACTGTCATGGGGGAAAGGGAGGACCAGTCAATCAAATACCAAGTATATAAATGCTAGGGGTATAAGGTAAGGGGAAGAAATCCCTTCTCTTAAGGAGAATATACATTAAAGGGGGGAACAAAATATAAATGTTGTGGCCTAGGGACAAAGGATTTTCCATGTTGTTATTTTTAGCTCTAGGCTCCACATTTCCAAAGATGATTAAGAAAAAAAGTAAAAGAAGGTATATGATCTAAAATATTTATAGTGACAAACTTTGTGGTGGCAAAGAACAGAAAATTGTGAGGATGCCCATAAATTGGGGGGGATGGTTGAATAAGTTGTGCTATAAGATCATGATGGAATATTACTGTGCTATAAGAAATGATGAGCTCATTGATTTAAAAAAATATATGAATGGACTTGCATGAAAAAAAGAAGAGTGAAATGATCAGAACCAGAAGAACTGCTAACTTTCAACCATAGGCCAGGCAAGCCAACCTAGCAAGCACCAAGGCATTCTGAAGGAAAGAAAGGAGGCATCAACTGCTAGATAAATCAAGCTACCACCATGATGTTGGCTACCATTTCCTTTCAGTCCCTAATGGGACAGCCCACGTCAGTGAACCCAAAAGACCTAGGAATAATGACATTACATATTGATATTAAGCAAAAGGTATGAATGTCTCCTTTGCCAATGAACTCTAAGGGCAATGGGACTTTTACAACTGATTTGCTGCTGAAACCTTCTTGTCTCCCCCTTTAGAATATGAGCTCCTTGTGAGCAGAGACTGCTCTAATTTTCTGTTTGTACTTACATTTAACACTTAGAATAGTGCTTTGCACAGAGTTCTTAATAGTGCTTGCTTGAGTAATTTGTTCTTTCTTATATGTATATAGCATCAATGCAATATTCACAGCACTTACGGCAGCAGTGAATATGCTGATGCAATTCTGAATTGTGAAATACAACAGACTCTTCACATGGAAGAGAGAACCAAAACATTTATTCAAACACCAAAAGTTGAATCCATCACAGTAACAAAGAAATCCATCATCATAACCAAGAAGTCTATACACATTATCAAGACTTCCTAGAAACAGCTTCCTCTAAGCAAAATCTCAAACAAGCTCTCTCACTCACTCTAGTCAGCTATCTGTTTGCCTGCATCCTTCTCAGTTCTGATTGCTCTCTGACTAACTTCCTCTCTGCTCTGATCTAATTCTCATTTTTCCTGTTCCCCCCTTCTTGCTCCACCCCTTTCTGTTCCATGTGACTTAGACTCATGTGATTCGGGCTTCCATGTGACTTAAGCAGCTCACAAGGGCCTATAAATGGATGGGAAAGATCCATTAAGAAGCAAAACTACATTAACAATCAGAAAAAATGCATTATCAATATAATATGTAATAAAGATTAGAGTATACACCATGGAGCATCCACTCTCCTTCAAAGCTACCTCTGCGAAGCTGCTCATCGATAAAGACCTGGGTGCTTTGGATGAACAAACAATCCCCATATTGGCCACTGGGCATGGGAAATCAATAGCTAAGTGGATCTTTAAAGGGAATGAATAATCCTCTCTGAGTCTCTCTCTTTTATTTTCTTCAGATCATGTCAGACTATTCAGACATATGCCTAGAAATGGGGGAGGAGATTGGTATTCTTCCTTCTATCCTGGGAGAAATAGTGATCTGTAAGCATATGGCATCTAAAGTACTTATGGGGACTTACACAGGCCTCAGTTTGACTTCTGAGCTATTTCTTATGTCTTGTTTTTTTCTTTTTGTAGGTGATCACTGATCCTGAGTTGGATCTGTGAAATGTTGCAGGAAACCTTATGAATTTAGAGATTTCAGAGATCCTGAATCCTTTGATTGGAGCAGACCAACGCAAAAGAGAATCTTTGCATCAGAGTGGATTATCACTTATAGGAGGAAAAGTTGTTTAACCTGAAGCCAGGGACCTGAGGGGAGTTATCTGAGCAGTGCAGAGTCATGGTAAAATAAGATTTCTTTTGAAATTGTCTTTTAAACCGCTTCATGTTCTGATGTTTAAGTATCAATTTCACAGAATAGTATATATGCAGCTATAAGTTACTGCATTATTTTGAGTCTTTATTAATGTTAATTTTGGAGAGACTTTTGGCTTTACCATTTCCCTAATTAGCTACTCAAAAAAGCAATTTGCATTCCTTGTTCCCTAAAAAGAGCTGCTATAAATATTTTTGTACATATAGGTCTGTTTTCTTTTCAGGATACAGACCTAGTGTGGATATTGCTAGGTAAAAGGGTATACATAATTTAAAGTCTTTTGGGCATAGTTCCAGATTGCTGTACATAATGGTTGAATCAGTTCACAACTCTACCAACAGTGAGTTAATGTCTCATTTTTTCCACATCCCCTCCAACATTTGTCATTTTCATTTTCTGTCCTATTAACCAATCTAACAGGATGAGGTGGTACCTCAGAAGTATTTTAATTGGCATTTCTCCAATCAACAGTGAGTTAGAGTATTTTTTCCTGTGATGATAGCTTTGATTATTTCATCTGAAAACTATTCATATCTATTGCTCATCTATCAATTGGGGAATGTCTCTGATTTTTATACATTTGACTCAGTTCTCTCTGTATTTGAGAAATGAAGCCTTTATTGGAGAAACTAGCAACAATTTTTTTCACGTTTACTCCACTAACTCGATTTTAGCTTATTCCCCCACCATTTGTTCTATCCATTCTCTTTCTTTTTACTTTGTCCCTCCTCAAAAGTGTTTTGCTTCTGACTACCTCCTCCCCAAATCTGCCCTCCCTTTATCACCCCCCTTTTCTTATCTCCCCTCCCCTCCTTCTTTCCTTTAGGAGAAGATAGATTTCTATACTTAATTGCATGTGTATGATATTCCCTCTCTGAGCCAATTCAGAGAGTGTGGTTCACTCACTCCCCCTCACCTCCTCCCTCTTCCCCTTCACTATAAAAGCGTTTTCCTTGCTTTTTCTATGGGAGACAATTTGCCTCATTCTATCTTGCCCTTTCTCCTTCTTCCAGTACATTCCTCTCTTACCTCTTAATTTTATTTTTTAACTAACATTCCTTCATATTCAGCTCAACCGGTGCCCCCCTTCTGTCTCTCTCTCTCTCTATATATATGCATGTATGCATATTTGTATATGTCTGCATATATATGTGTGTGTATAGCCATATATATCTATATCTATCTATCATCTATCTATCTATATGCATCTATCATCTATCTATCTTTCTATCTATCCATCTATCTGTCTATCTATCTATCTATCTATCTATCTATCTATCTATCTATCTATCTATCTATCTATCTATCTATCCTCCCTCCAACTACTCTAAGACTGAGAAAGGTTTCACGAGTTACAAATATCACTTTTCCATTTAAGAATGAAAATGTTTCAATTTTAATAATTCCCTTGTGATTTCTCTTTCTTGTTGACCTTTTCATGCTTCTCTTTATTCTTGCATTTGAAAGTGAATTTTTCTATTCAACTCTGGTCCTTTTATCAAGAATGCTTGAAAGTTCTCTATCTTAGTGAATTTTTATCCTCTGAAGGATTATACTCAGTTTGGCTGGATGGGTGATTCTTGCTTATATTCTTAGCTCCTTTGCCCTCTGAAATATCATATTGCAAGTCCTCTGATCCTTTAACAGAGAAGCGGCTAAATTTTTGTGTTATCCTGACTGTGTCTTCACAATACTTGAATTGTTTTTTTTTTTTTTTCTGACCACTTGTAATAATTTCTCCTTAACCTGGGAACCTTGGAATTTGGCTATGATATAACTGTGAGTTTTTCTTTCAGGATCTGTTTCAAGAGGTGATTAGTGGATTTTTTAAATTCTATTTTATAGTCTGTTTCTAAAATATTGGGGTAGTTTTCCTTGAAAATTTCTTGAAAGATGATGTCTAGACTCTTTTTTTGGATCATGACTTTCAGGTAGTCCAGTAATTTTAAAACTGTCTTTCCTGGATGTATTTTTTAGGTCAGTTGTTTTTCCAATAAGATATTTCACATTTTCTTCTATTTTTTCATTCTTTATGTTTGTTTTACATTTTTATGATTTCTCATAGTATTAGCTAATTTTAAGGATTTTTTTTTCCAGTAAGCTTTTGGATCTCATTTTCCATTTGACTAATTGTGCTCTTTAAGACATTCTTCTCCTCACTGGATTTGTGGACCACTTTTGCCATTTGCCTACTCTATTTTTAAAGGTGTTATTTTCTTCAGGATTTTTTGTGTCACCTTTACCAAGCTGTTAACTCATTTTTCATGATTTTCTTGCATCACTTTCATTTTTCTTCTCAATTTTTCCCCTGCCTCATTTACTTGATTTTCAAAATCTTTTTCTGAGCTCTTCTTGCCTCTTGGAGGCTTAGTATATGGAAGCTTTGACTTTGTTGTCTTATTCTAAGTGTGTATTTTGATCTTCCTTGTCACTATAAGGACTTTCTATAGTCAAAGTTATTTTCCATTGTTCACACATTTTCCTAGTCTCTTGACTTTTAACTCTTTGTTAAAGTAGGTCTCTGCTTCCAGGTTGGAGGGTGCACTGTCCCAAGCTTCAGGGGCTTTGTGCAGCTGTTTTCAGAGATAGTTCCAGGGATGTAAATTTTCAGTTTTTCCAGCATGGTATGATCTAAGGAGAGGGCTTTACTACTCTTCTATCCTCTGCTCTTGCCTATGAGCAACCACAATCACTCTTTTCTGCCTTGTACCAGTGAGGCAAGTTCCCACCTCCTGCTGCAAGTTCTGCTCTGTTCATGCTTCTCTTTACTCTGACACTGCCACCCAGAACTGCAACTCAGATCAGAGTATGGGCAAAGCAACAGTGTCCTGTCTTAGTGCTAACAAAATACTCCATAACATCCTTTGGACCAGTTGTTAGACTTCCTTACCCTCTATGAACTGAGAGCTTCAGAAGCAGCCACTGCTGCCACTGCTGAATCAGTTGCTCCCAAAACCTGCTACTGGTTTGCCAGGGCTGGGGCTGGTGAGGCCTTCTTTAGAATGAGCTTCATTCTCACCCATGTGTAAGAGTTTCTTTCCTGCTGACCTTCTAAGTTGTCTTTGGCCTCTGTAGTCTGAGAGGTCTGGAAACTGCCACTGCTGCCAGTGATTCAGTCACTGAAGGCCTGCTCTGGGTTTCTTGGGGCATGGTCTGTGCTGACACTGCCTGTGCTAGACAGAACTCCTCTCTTAGTAGGGTCCAACAGACTTTACTTTCTGACCTTCCAAGTTGTCCTGGGCTGGAAATTTATTTCACTCCATCTTGATTCTGCTTCTCTAAAATTTGTTTAGAGTCATTTTTAAAGGTATTTGGAGGGGTTTGGAGGAGAGCTCAGGAGAGTCTCTGCCTTTGTTCTGCCATTTTGACTCTGCCTCCAAGTTCCTCTTTTTCTTTAAGATGATGCTCAGGTGCAATCTTCTGCATGAAAATCTTTATTGATGGCCACTCTGACCCCCAATTATCAGTGCAATCCCTTCCAAACTATCTTTTGGATTGTGTGTATATGTTCATGTGTCTATTAATTTAATATTTATAATGTATATGCCATATACATATACCTGTTTTCTCCATTAGAAAGTGAACTCTTTGCAAGTAGGGATTGTTTCACATTTTTTTGATTTGTATCTGAAACACTTCACAAAATGTATGACCTAATTTATTTATTGGAGGAAAGAAGCAACTGTTTTATTCCAGATCCATGTCATACACTGACTACGTTTCTACATCTACTTTTCCGGATGACCTTGACATGAACCCTAAACTAAATGTTAAATATTTTTTTTTCACTGAGACTTTATGAGAGATATTTAAAGAGTCAAGGACTGTGGGAAAAATTTGTTAATCTTAACTGTTGGAGACCAAATTACCTCAGTGCTGAATCACATTATTACCATATATGGTCCAGAAAGGAGGGTAATAAGGAGAGTATTCAATGCCAGTTCCCCAGTCTTTTGGACCTGGTAGTGGTTGCTATTTTAACTTGTAGCTAAAATAAAATATTCCTTTATTTTCTCCCCAAGAATAGTTTTCTTGGCAATTTTAGCAGAATAAAAAAAATCTTTTCCCCCCTTCTTTTAGGAAACAACCCCATCCACTTGATACCATGGGAAGGTTTTTGTCAAGATTTGTAGGCAAATGATCTCTTGGCTTGATCTGGATAAAACCAGTTTTTAATAACTTCAGAAGTGGACCCTAATGATTTTTTTAAAAAGTAATAAAATATTAAGAACAATATGACAAATATGATCAATACACAAATATATGCATAAACATATATGCATACATATATATGTGTATATATTTATCCACACATATGTACATTATCTATCTATCTATCTACCTATCTATCTATGTTTTGTTTCTAAAATATGGTAGCCAGAGTGTATTGTATACTCTTTCAGCTTACTTATTACTGAAATACAGTACATTATATTTCACACAAGAATTGATGAAGCTTTCAAATTTCTCTCAAATATACTCTCAAATATAATTTCTTTCAATCTCTTTTATTTATAGTACAGCTACCTAGTGAGGGAATTTGAAGAAAGAAATGGGAATCTTTCCTTTACCATACTCTTTTTCTTAACCATAAAATTGCACTACAGGAAATACACTTACTTAGGAAGTAGTTTACCTCATGTCAGAAGTATTTATGCAACTTTTTTTCTATTTATACTTGTGGTGTGACTAAACATATCATGATACTGTCCTTTCTCTGTTATGAAAGAGTTTATACATTAAAGTGACTACTACTTTGAACAAGCATCTTCTAGAAGTATAGGAAGCACTATGATATAATAGACAGAGAGTGTATTGGCACTAGAGTCAGAAGATTTGAGTTCAAGTGACAGACTTCACTGCTGAACTCACAGAGATGTGGTGAAGAAAGTGCTTTGCAGATCTTAAAGTGCTATATAAATGGAGGCTTATTAATGGGAATGTGAAATGGCACTGAGAAGTTATTGTAGGCATTACCTCAATGTTATTCTACAATATGATATTTGAAAAACCCTTTACAATATTGTAGCATAATGAGGCCCTCATTTAAATAAAGCACAATAAACTTAACTCTACTTACTGGACAAAGAAAAAATAGAGGAAGCCACGTTACCCTTTCTCTTCTCTCTCTGTATCTGTCTGTTTCTGTCTGTCTCTATCTCTCTCTTTCTCTATCTCTGTCTCATTTTATCGTTATAGAGAAACTTCTTCACTGTATCTTTACAGTTTTCTCCCATGAGAGAGATAATGTTCTTTACATTGAACCCTTTTAAATGATTATGAATTTAATTTAGGAAGTTTTTCAATTTTCCAGGACTTGCTGCAATCATCACCATGCCATCCATAAACAGAAGCATCTGGAGGACCTCACAACTTATGGGAAACTCCTTCAATCTTGTACTTTCAGTTGGACATCCACCATGACAATGGAGAACATCTTTGGTAAACACATATCTCCTTATTTTATGGAAAGTGTAAAGGTTATACTAGAAAAGCACAGTGAAGCATCAACCCTACTAGCAATTATGAGTTGCAACGCCTCACCAAATATGATCAATGGATGCATTCATCAAATGATAATAATTACATTAAACAAAGAATTTCATGTTTTATAAATTTGGATTTTTTTGAAAGAACATCCTATATGAGTGTGAGTTGTTGGATATAATATGCTAGAGTACAATAGTTACACTATATTGACAAAGCTAAAAGACTGCAATTTATAAGACTTGGAATATAAGTAAAATAAGTACAGATTTGTAAGATGAGTCTTGCTAACAGAAAAGAGTCATAAAAATGAGACAAATGAGGGAAGATGGGTTAACAGAAAGCTTGGTGTGAGACCCAAGTAAGCCAGGTCATTCTGAGGACACTTAAGGATGAAACTGAAAGGAGAAAAATAAGCACATGAACATTAGAAAAGATCTGTTAAATTTTCTACAAGTATTTTCTTCACCAATAAGAGTGGAACCCAAACATATAGTTTGTAACGTCATGACCTTTGGTATTTGGCAATTGGAAGTAGGAAACCAATACTCAAAGAGAAACTAGAGTGAAAAAAAATTTAGCTAGCGAAAGTCTACACTGGAAATTCAGGAAATCTGAAAGTCTTAAGGGACCAAATCTAAAAATACTGGAAATAGGAGATTTATTATAGATTTTCATTCTGTCAAGTGTTTGTCATGCCAGAGAATGAAAATACAGCTTCACATGATTCATAGCCCCTGGATCGAAGACTCTAACCTCTTGAAATTCCAAATTGTCCTTGCTCCATCAATGCAAAATTTGTGACAGTCTTTTAACTTCATAAATAAACGCTTGGGTGATACTGTTTTTGTGTAGCGTGTGTACAGCAGTGTTGCAATCCTTAGTGATGGTTCTCTTGTCCCTGTTGCAGAAGTATTCCAAGACAGAGATGTTGCCCTGGATGCTCTGTTTTGGAATGTCTAATTTGCAGAGGAAGATCAAGGAGCCACGATCATCATAATTAAATAGCATAGGGCAGCAGTCATGGCCAGCAGCCACCATGCTATTCTCAGAGACAAATGACACACTCAGTAGTGGGAGAAACTCTGTTTTCAGATGTGAAACCATCATGTTTTTGGAGGCATCGGCAACTGACACAGTACTATCATGAGTGATCCAAGCAAGGTGGTTCCCACTGGCAGAGAAACTAACCAGCCAACACTTTTGGTACCACCAAACTCTGACATCACTTGACCAAAAGACATCTTGGTACCCCATGGAGTACTGGTTGACTTTTCATCAACTTCTTTAGTGTAGGATGAAAAAACTCTGCATTTGAAGTCACAAGATCCAGCAGCCAGGAAAACATTGTTGGGGTGCCAGTTCAAACTAAGGACAGTAGAACAAACTGTTTTTTTTTTTTTATGTATTTGCTCACCCACCAGTCATTTTAAGACTCAAAATAGCACATGGAAATCAGTCGAGCTCCACTACCTACAGCAAATTTATTTTCAAGGGGACACCATTTCACAAAGGTGGCTGCAGGGTTAATCCTCAGGGTCACCAGGGTTGATTTCCAGATGCCATCTTTCTGACTCCAGACATAAACATTACAGGCTGCACCACAAGTTACAATTCGATTGTTCTTGGGAACCCAGTCAATACCTGTGATGTGTCTCTTGTGCTTCTTTATTTTATGGACTTTCACCCATTGGTTCCCATTCTTCTTGTAAATCTTCATGATTATTAGGGCTAAGTGCAATCTGAGTATGGTCTCTGTTCCAAGCATGGCAGGTGATTTGCTCTAGTAAAAATTGATGTAAGGACATTATTTTTAGTGTTTTCAAAAGGGAAAAAAAGTTGGGATGGGGAAGATGTGGAAAGGCCCTGGAGCAGAGGATTTGAAGACCCTGGTCAGTTGACATGAATAAGCTCTGGTGAGTGGTGGGAGGAAGATGGAGAGTCCTTTAATTTTGAAAGAACTCTTCTTCAGTGAGCTTTAGAATCTCCTTTTCCATTTGTCTAATTCTGCTTTTTAAAGCATTTTTCTCCTTATTGACTTTTCAGACCTCTTTTGTCATTTGGATTAGTCTATTTTTAAAGGTGTTACTTTCTTCAGCGTTTTTTTTTTTGAGTCTCCTTTTGACAAGCTATTGACTCGCTTTTATGACTTTCTGCCATTGTTCTCTTTCCCTTCTCAATTTTTCCTCCACCTCTCTTACTTGATTTTTGAAATCCTTTTTGAGCTCTTCCATGGCCTGAGACCATTGCATATTTATTTTGGAGCTTTAGGATGAAGAACCCTTGACTTTTATGTCTTTCTCTAATGGTATGTTTTGTTCTTCCTCATCTAAATGGATGGAGGAAAATACCTGTTCACCAAGAAAGTAACCTTCTATAGTCTTATTTTTTTCCCTTTAATGGGAATTTTTCCAGCCAGTTACTTGACTTTTGAGCCCTTTGTCAAGAGGAGGGTATACTCTAATGAACTGTAAGTTCTCAGTTCCTCCAAGGTGGCATAATCAAGGGAGAGTAGTTGACTCCTCTCCTTGCCTGTGCTCTGGTCTGGGAGCAACCACAAGTTTTCCTGCCCAGGATCCTTGAGTAGGGTTCCCTTTCCAGAGCTTTCACCAGCTCCACCACACCCATGCTACTCCTCACCCCAGGGTTACCACTCAGGGCTGAGATCCAAATCAGCCACTCAATTCCTCCAGGGTTTTAGACCAGAGGCTTCAAAAATGAATGCTATGCTGCAGTGGCTTCTGCAGCCCTGGGCCTGTGACTAGGGGAGGACCCTGCTCCCATCTCATCCAGGTGAAAGAGCTTTCTCACTGACTTTTGAAGCTGTCTTTGGCATTTTTGAATTGAGAAATCTGGGAACCACAGCTGCTGCTTGGTACTCTGTGCCCCAGCTTGCTCCACTCCTGTCCCTGTTATGTGCAGCCAAGGATGGACTGTGCTCTACTCGGAGCCCCATGTGATAGACCTTTCCTGTCAGCCTTCCAGGTTGTCTTGGTCTAGAAATCTCTTTCACTCTGTCGTTTTGTGGCCTCTGCCACTCTTGAATTTGTTTGGACTCATTTTTTATAGGTATTTTATGGGCTTTGGGGGTAGAGCTAAGAGCAGGTTCGTCCTTCTACTCTGCTATCATGGCTTCCCCTCCTTGTTGTCATGTTTTAACACACATATAAGAAGGCAATTTTACCTCTGATTCCTAAGTGGTTGTTCCATTTGTAACTACAAATTAAAAGGAAAAAAAAAGCATTCTATCTCCCATCCATAAATCATTCTATCAGTGCTCTACTATCAACTATTGACATTATTCATACAACAATGAGTTTTAGAGGATGAATGAACATGAACAACAAAAATGATCCAGAGGGTAATAGAGTAATCAGTCATTTAATGATATATCTACATTTATCCATTAATTTGTAAGTGCTTGAATTATGTGAACTACACATATAATTTTGTTTGCTTTCAGTTTATGAAGAAAGGAAGACCTTACTTTGTTGATTAGTGATTGAGTCCTCCAAAATTTCTCTAATTTCTCACTTAGCAAAGTGGAATAATATATTAAACAAAATGAATGATAGATCTACCTCAAAGAATGCCATAGTTTCCTCCTTTCCTCCCCATCAAACTAAGAGCCCTCTGAGCTTCTGTGTTCCCTTTTCTTTATTTTTACCCCCTTTGAAAAGGTTCGGACTTTCTTCAATTGCTCTTCACTACATTATTTTTTTTTTAGTCCATTATGCATTATGCTTACAGACTGATCTTGGATTTATTTGGAAGAGATATTTTAAAATTTGTATAATAATACTATTTAGCATTTATATAATGGTTTGAAGTTTGCTTCCTTATTTCCTGACCATACTAAGGACACAATATAAATCTCTCTTTCCTTACCATTATTATGATTTAAGTAGTCACCATTATCACACTTCTGCTCAGACTACTTTTGGCATTTGGGGTGTGGAGAAAAGAGTTTGTTGTAATTTTAGTTTATCTACAACCTTCTTCTAGAAATAAGTTATGGTGAATGTACAACATTGAATCAAATTTATCATGTTGCATGTATTAAAATGGAAAAAAAATGAATCTTTTTGCTATCTTCTCTGAGTATTAAAAAGATTTCATGAGATTCAGTGTCATTTTTGACTTTGATTTATCTAATGAACTGGTTTTGATCTACCAATTACTTTTATAATTTGAGAAATAAGTATATTGATTTTACTTGTTTCTGTACCAAGAGAACCATACCAGAGTGGATTGGGTATAAGGAGGATGAAAGTTAAAATTCCAAGTAGTTTTACCAAAACTATTACCAAAAATCATCTTCTATCATCCTTTTGAATGAAATTTTGTAAACCATGTTTATTTTTTTAAACTGTACTTGTTTTAAGCCACCATCTTTCTCTTCTTTGTATGCAAACCAAATGCTTACTTATTCAGAAATACATTAGGCTTTCTGAGTCTTGTCATGATTACTGATTTATATAGGTTATAATGCACAAAATTATTATAATTAGTATGGATGCCATTTCTATTGTCCATCATCCATTTTCACTATCAATAACAGGCAAAGATTAAGTTGTTTCTGTAGTCCATCATGTATTTCTTGTTATTATTCTTTTTTATTGGTTTTTTAAAACAAATTCTGACCTTTGATTTAAGAAGTTGGTGGCCTGATATGCTGATAATTAAAATGTGACACCTACATCAATAATGAATCTTTTCTTATCTGTTAAAGTACAGTTTCTTTCTTGTGATTTTACTTAATGTTTGCTTTGTCTGACAGCTACCAGCATTTTATTGAAGAAAGTATTCATGATGTAGTGTTTGAGGTTTCTGTATAGCTTACAAATCTATGTCCTCTTTCATTCTTAAGTACTAATCTATGGATTCTGATATTTTTCTCACCATCCTTATCTACTCTCATCTTTGCAGTGAAATCACTAAGAATCAAAATGTAATGTTAATTTAATTTGGTTAGTACTATCAAAGTTTTCCTAAAATGTTTCTACATCTGCATCTTTTGCAAATAATATTAGGGAATAAGAAGTGATCATTTTCTTTCAGGTGATCTTTTTGCTAATATTGTAATGAATACTGAAATATGAGATAACAAATTGTACCTTGTTTCCTTTCCACTGTGAAAACCTATTAGCTATGTTTACCTCAGTTTCCTCAACTGTAAAACATGGATAGATTCTATTGGAATTGTTGTGAGGATAAAATGAAATAATCGTAAAAGGCTTAACACAGTACTAGAAACAGAGAAAGTGCTTTAAAATGCTTGTTTCTCTGTTTCCTAAATGGAAAGATGATGCAAAGTTTCTGAGGCTGACTCTAGACCCAGCTCTATATCCATTGTATGTCTTTGTTCCTTTCTCTGACTTTTTTAAAGTCAAGATTTATTTACTATATTCTACTCACTGGTCACTGCATAAAGATATCAAATTTAGAACAGAACAGTTAAGTTGAAGTCAATAATAGACTCCAATAACGGTGATCCTTAGCATCCTCTGCCTCCTTTTTATTTGCCACTCTGACACCATTATTGTATAAGCAATTGAGGCCTCAGGAACAGAGAACTCTTGTGTATTGTTGTTTCCTGGATAGTCAAAAAGACTTCTTTGCTGGGTGACAAGTTAACTGATGACAAAGCTCTCTTTACTTAGCTAGGCTGGTCATCAGAAAGTAAACTTCTGAGGCATGTTTCAGAGACTATACTTGAAATCTTTCCAAACATGGAGCTCATGTTCAATTGACATCTCCTTCAAGAACCCAGGGTAACCACACTGAAATAAGTACAACATAAAAGAAATAACCAGTGCATACTTAAGAATAGAAAGAGGAAAATATTTCCGTTATTAAGGTAAGGTACTTAAGGTATTGGAATAGGACTTTGAGGAGGTGAAAACCATCAGGTTGTACCAAGAGTACACGGAAGAAATTAGTGCTGGAAGGAAAACAATTGTCTAGCCATTGGGGGATTGATTCACGAGGTATCTTAAGGAGGAGAAGATTCCAAAGGCATTGGAGAAAAAATAATGTTACATTATTTAACTTAAAAATTTAACAGAGAATATCAAAAAATGTTTCTTTTTTCCACCTATACAAAAATTTTTCTTAGCATCATTTACTCATGGGATATTGAACTTTTTATGAGGGAACATATTACCTTATATAAACAGTATCCCAAAGAATATTACTGATTAAAATGAATAAAAATTATAGAAAGAATGTCAGGTTTTATTTCGTTTATTTTCTCTGGATTACTAGAGCGCATTTTATTTCATAGAATAATATCTTAAAGCAAGGGTTGACACACTCTGGCCATTAATCCAAATGTGGTTAGCCAACAGTTTTTGTATAGTCAGTGAGATAAAAAATGGTTTTTACAATTTAAATAAACCTTTCTCTTTTATTTACACATTTTATAAGGTTACTTTTGATCTAGAAAAGTGGAACAGAGTAGTAACAGAGAGTATAAGTAGCATAATTTTGTACTTCTATACTATGAATCCCTATACTATGAATTATAGTGACACAGTAAAAACTTGACAGGATTTCAAGGGTCATGTGTATTGCCTAACTACAACATTTAAAACTACAACATTTAAAAAAATACCAGTGAATTATTATCATGTCAAAATAAGAAAAGAAGAGAGAGAAAAAGTTCTGCTACGGTTTTTTTAAGCTCAGAGATAAGATTGAAATTTTTCTAAATGACAGCTGTCCTCAATCACAATAATCAAACACTTAATGGCTGTGGAAATTAGCTTTAGCTGCAGACTTAACAATGTTCCTTAATGAACTCAACCTAAAATTATAAGGCAAAATGGCACTTCTATAGAAATGTGCCACAGTAAAGTCATTAGGATGACAACTATTATTATCTTAATGACAAGTAATGTCAAGCTGTTTTATACATGTCGTATGTTGTCAAAAAGTTAAAACCAGAAGCAAGATCTCCATTACCACACAAATTTTCAGTAAACATATTTTCTCAGGTCAAACCACAGTTGTGGAGGCATTTTTTTGGGCCTTAATGAAAGTGCAACAGTTTAAGTGTGGTAAGTCAAAATAAGTATCATTTGGGTGGATCCAGGACCTGAGTGAACTCAAAATACCTTAAAGCTATCTCCAGCATTCCCAGAGAATTACTGGTGTTGGGGAACATTCTGGGTGTGGACTTTGATCACATAAGGTTGGAATTAAGCAGTATAATAATTTTTCTGAACAATATAAAAAATAATTTTTCTACACTATGATGGCAATCTTTCTTTCCCAAATAAACTTCATGTTAACATCAAAACTGAAACTTTAATGAATTTTATTGTTGTTCAGTCATGTCAAACTCTTTCTGATCCAATTTTGGGGATTTTCTTGGAAAAGGTACTAGAGTGATTTACCATTTCTTTCATAACCTCATTCCAACAATTTAAGTTCATTATACATTATACGTATTTTCCATCCCTTTCTTAAGTTTATAATAAAGAAAGCAAAAAATATCAAGCTCTGTTTCTAGCATTTGACAATTTCTGAGGTATATATGCTTACAATGAAAATTCAACATTCAACTCTCAGGGACTGATTTGGGCTGCCTCCACCACACCTCTTTGTTTAGTTCCACTTCCAGTATGTTTCTTATTATGTGTAAATGAGAACATTGGAAAATGAATTCTATTCCTCTTTCATTTTTTTTTCATTTGTGAGGTGAGGATAGCATCTGTCTTTCCTTCTTCATTGGAGATAGATGAAATTGCCTTGAACACACTCAAAGTGCTCTATAAATTTAAATTAATGCAATAGGGCTGAAATGGAGATGGACAATATAAAACAGGAGATTTGACTAACTTTATGCCTATGATATCTCTTTTAAATTCCATTTTTTAAAAAAAATCTGATGGCATAACGATTGTAGTAGAATTAGGGACCTGCCTGAGCTCTCTACTCAAACCTCTCAAAATATGTGTAAAAAATTACTCTGAACAAATTCTAGAACAACAAAAGCCACAAAATTATAGAGTGAAACAGATTTACAGCAAAAGACAATTTGGAAGTACTATAGGAGGGGTCTATTGTACTGGGCCCAGAGTGGAGCACAGCCCAGCATGGGTCATGACAGCACAGATGGGACTGGAGCAGGATCCAGGGTGCTAAATCACTCCATTGTGGTTTCCAGACTTCTCAACCCACAAATGCCAAAGATAGCCTTAAAGGTCACTGGGAAAGCTCTCTCACATGGGTGAGAGAGGAGCATGGTCCTTCCCTAGCCTCATCTGCTTCTGGAGCTCCTGGCCTACAAACATTCAAGGGATCAAGCAGCTGATCTGGGTTTCAGTCTTGTGTGGTGCTCCTGAAGCAAGGAGTTGCACTGGTGTGGCAGAGTTGGCAGCAACTGTGGTGAGGGAATTCTACTGACACATCCAAGGTAGAAAAGAATGCTTATTGTTGTTTATAGGTCAGAGTGCAGGTCAAGAGAGGAGTAACCCTCTCTCCTTTGATCATACCACTTTGGAAGAGCTGAGAATTACTGTTGCTTGGATATACCTCTGAAAGCAGCTGCACAAGACCCCTGAAACTTGGGGCAGTACAGCCCCCATTTAACAAAAAGCTCAGAGGTGAAGTTATTGGCTGATAAAATGATCAAAAGGGGGAAAATAAGACTATAGAAAGTTATTTTCTTGGTGAAAATGTTTCTTTCTTTCATTCTTTTGATGAGGAAGATCAAAGCACAGAATCAGAGGAAGACAGCAAGGTCAAGGCTCCTACATCCAAAGCCTCAAGAAAAATATAAATTGGTCTCAGGCCATGAAAGAGCTCAAAAAGGATTTTGAAAATCAATTAAGAGAAGCAGAGGAAAAACTTGGGAAGAAAAATGAGAGTGATGAAAGAAAATAATGAAAAATGAGTCAACAGTTTGCTAAAGGAGACTCCCTAAAATGGTAAAGAAAATAACACCATTAAAAACAGACTAACTCATATGGCAAAAGAAGTCCAAAAAGCCAATGAGAAGAATAATTCCTTCACAATTAGAATGGAGCAAATGGAAACTAAAGTCTTTATGAGAAATCAAGAAATTATAAAACAAAACCAAAAGAATGAAAAATAGAAGACAATGTGAAATATTAAGGAGAGATGCTTTAAAAATTATTGGTCTACTTGAAAACCATGATCAAAGAAAGAGCCTAGACATCTTTCAAGAAATTATCAAGAAAAACTGCCCTGATAGTCTAGAACCAGAGGGTAAAATAGAAATTGAAAGAATCCACTGATCATCTCCTGAAAGAGGTCCCCAAAGGAAAACTCCTGGGAATATTGTCACCAAATTCCAGAGGTCCCAAGTCAAGGAAAAAATACTACAAGGAGCCAGAGAGCAGCTATTCAAGTATTGTGGAAACACAATCAGGATAACAAAGGATTTAGCATTTTCTACAGTAAGGGATTGGAGTGTTGGGAATATAATATTGCAGAGTCAAAGTAGCTAGGATTAAAACCAAGACTCAGCTACTCAGCAAAACTGAGTATTGTATTTCAGAGGAAAGAATGAAATTTCAGTGAAATAGAGGACCTCCACGCATACTTTTTGAAAACATTAGAACTGAATAGGAAATTTGACTTTCAAATACAAGAATCAAGAGAAACATGAAAAGATAAACAGGCAAAAAAAGCCATAAGGGACTCATTAAATTTGAACCCTTTTCATTCCTACATAGAAAAATGATATTTGCAACTCATGAGACCTTTTTCAGTATTAAGGTGGTTAGAGGGTATGTATATGGAGAGAGAGACAGACAGAGAGAAAGAGAGAGAAAGAGAGAAGAGAGAGAGAGAGAGAGAGAGAGAGAGAGAGAGAGAGAGAGAGAGAGAGAGAGAGAGAGAGAGAGAGAGAGAGAGAGAGAGAGAGAGAGAGAGAGAAAGAGAGAGAGAGGATACAGGGTGAGTTGAATATGAAGGGAAAATATCTAAAAGATAAAATTTACTGTCTATAGAAATGTAATGGGAGAAAGAGAAAAGGAGAGGTAGAAGAGCTTTTACAAGGGAGAGGAAGAGAGAGAAGATGAAAGGGAATAAGTGAGCCTTTCTCTCAATGGATTTGGCTTAAGGAGGGATTAACATATATTCAATTGGTTATGGAAAGGAGGGAGGAAAGGGATAGGAGAGGGGAGGATAATAGAAGTAATGGCAGATTGGGGGAAGGGGTAATCAAAAGCAAACACTATTGTGGTGGGAGAATGGTCAAGGGGGAGAATGTAATACATGGAGGACAGGACAGGATAGAAGGAAATATTGTTGGTCTTTTACAACATGACTGTTATGGAAGTGTTTTTTTATGGCTACAAGTGTGACATATCAAATTGCTTGCTTTCTCAATAAGGGTGGGTGGGGAGGGAGGAAGGGAGAGAATGTGGAGCTCAAACCTTTAAAAATGAATGATAAAAATTGTTTTTGCATGCAACAGGGAAATAAATTGTACAGACAATGGGGTATAGAAATTTATCTTGCCCTACAGGAAAGTAGAGGGGAAGGGGATGAGAGAACTGGGCATGATAGAAAAGAAAGCAGACTGGAGAAAGGTGTGGTTGAGGTACATGCTGTACTGTGGTGGGTGATGGGAAAATGGGGAGAAAATTTGGAATTCAAAATCTTGTGGAAGTGAGTGTTGAAAACTGAAAATAAATTATATTAAAAGATCTGATATTTGCTATTAATATTCATTTTTCCATAAAATTGGATGGTAGACAATTATATAACCTTTGCCCAGACTACCCACTAATAAAGTTGTCCAAAAGAAAGAATTCCAAATAAAGTAGCTTTGACTTTATATGACCTTCTCAAGTGAATAATACTGTTTACTTATATCACCAGAAGCAAATAATGTATGTTTATTTTTATATTAGTGATTATATTACTGCTAGTCTCAAAAGAGATGAATCTCAACCAATACTTAATTACCACAAGGAATTATAGTTATAGTAATAGGATAATATGTTGCCTAATGATTACATGCTGCCAGAGGCTGGTTATATTAAAGGAACAAGAAACCATTCATTTTCATGCTTCCTCCTATAAACTTACTATGTCATGCTACTAACTTTGTTCCCTCTTCTCCTTTTCTCTCTATGTAATGTAGCTATGTTCCTGACTCATTAGTTTCTGTAACAGTGTTTGATTATTTTCTTTAAATATACTTGTCTTAATCCTTCCTGTAATTCTTCTCATGATACACCTTTAACCTGTAAATTGACGATGTTATTACCCCCTTAATGCCTTTTACATCAGAAAATGTATCTCCTAGACTAGTATTGTCAAACTCAAGTAGAAATGTACATGGTACATAAGTAGCCCTGTGGGGTGTATAATGAGTTAGAAAACCATATATTAATGCTACTTATTTTTATTGTATTTTTATTTATTCTGTCAAATATTTCTCAATTATATTTCAATCTGGTTCAGATCACACTTCGTAGTGTTGTGAGTTTTAAGTAACTCACATGCCACACGTTTGACATCTTCTAGATGAAGGGGCTTGAACACAAATTTCTTTAACTCATTTTTGGCCCTGATGTGGCCTTTATTCTAAGACTCTTCGTCATCTTTCTCCAGGCTTCCACCACATATAATTCTCTTTTTCATAATTAGTCATAAACACTTCTAAAAAGAAAGATATTTATCCTCACCTTCTTTTTCTATGATTTCTCCATAAATTCCTCATACATCAAAATTAAACTTACAAATTCCCTGCCTACACAGAGGAAATGACAGAATGACAATCATAACAATAACTTTTAGATTCTCTTGTTAAAGAAATGACAACAGTTTTTATAACTTTGTAAGAGAAGGTTTTTAAAAAAGAAGTTCCAGTGCTAATCATTCATTCACTAAATTTATTGCAATGAGTTTTTACAGAATAGAATCATGAATTTTATAGAATCATGAGTGATGAATGATTGAAATAGATTTGTAAGAGACTTCAGAACGAAATGAGGAAAATGAGGTGGATGGAGGTTTAAATGACTTATCCAGGACCCCATAAGTAATGAACATCAAAGACAAGATCCTTCATAATCTTTCTCTCTTCTCTCTTATCTCTCTCTCTCTCTCTCTCTCTTTTCCTCTCTCTTCTCTCCTCCTTTCTCTCTGTGTATTTGGGGGAAATAGTATAGCCACATAGATAATTAAGCCAGTAAATAGCTGGATAGGGGAAATGGGATTTCTTTCTACTGTTTTGTAGATTCAATATCCATCTCTTGCTGTTTCCTTTTCTTGCCTTATCTCCTCCCTTTGGAAGTAAGAGGAGTAGTGAAGCAGGGCCTCCCATCTGACTATCTAACCATATCCCTCTCATATTATATTTCATTTACCTTCAGCCTAAAGGTCCCAAGGTCTCCCAGAACATCCTAGGTCATCTCCAGTCACCCTGAGGAATAACAGGTCACTGGATTCAGATGGCTCTGGAGGAGAAGTGAGGCTGGTGACCTGAACAGCCCTCCTTCACTCAAAACAAAGTCAAGTGCACATCATGCCATCATTTTCTGATGGCATGGTCTTCTTCGACAACGAAGGACGAAAACCAGTCTCTAACCTCTGTTGGAAAGAGTAGTGCTCTCCACTCATTGATGAACATTCTCACACTTGATCATACCCTCCACATTCTAATAATTCAGAACCCCTATAGAACACCTTCCAAATATCATTCCCTGACCCATCATCTGATTATTTCTTCCAATCCTCAAAAATCCCATCCCAAAGTTTCAGCCAAATACCTCTGAGCCCTTTCTCTGTACCCTCTGGCATGCCTGTTCTTTATTCAACAAACTTTAGGTCATCCTTATTCTTTTTCTCTCCCACTCCTTCCATCTACTAGTCGTTAATGAAACTTGACTCCCCTTCCCCAAACCCTGATGACACAAACTCCCTGACCACCCTTTGCAGTACTGGCTATACCTTCACTCAATCTTTTTGACTCAGTAGTATGGATGGAGAAGTTTGAATACTAAATATATGCTTGTTGATTGATTTATTGTCTTAAATAAATTTTAGCAATTTAGAATATGTGTGTATGTATATTTACATGCAAACACACATATAGATTGTGTGTTTGTTTAACTTCTCTGCATGATGTAATTATGGTTAAGCATGATTAAGCAAACCTCTGTTTTCTATATTCTTCCTAGATTCAAACAAAAACCCAAAGTAACATTTTGTTCCTTTGTTATTAAAGAAGTCTTAATAATTTTGGATATATTATAATCAGCATTTTATGATTCCTTATTATAAGTAATTATGTGAAATATTAATGCTTTTGCTTCCATTGCTGCTCCTTCCCGGGATAAATGAGTGATGCCTCAGAAAACAGCCATTGAGAACTGCAGTGTCACAAGTTTGCCAAAAAAAACAAACCATAAATAGGTATGGTCCATGCGATCATGAAGAGTCAGACATGAATGATTAATCACCAGCCCTAATAACAACAACAAAACAGCACTACAATTGCTCCTCAAGAATGGCATGTACTCCTTTCTGGGTGTCATCAAAACACAGTTCGGATGCTCCTTCCTACAGTGTGTATCCTGATCAACAACATGACAATTGGATCTGTCTGTTGATCTGTGATATAAGTATTGCTTATGATTAGACAGGTGGAAGACCTGTCTATTGGTTTTTCTTTCTCTGTTTGTATTTTCTTTGAAGTACAGGGTTCTGACTTTTTCCCCTGAGCTAAGTGAATGATATATGTACTTGATTAAAGTATATTATTGACTCCTCAAAAGTTCCTTTTCTAAAAGAAAAATAGACCTAAGAACCTGTACAGCAGGCCCTCCAGGTCCTCCTGTGTATGCTGGGGTCCTTGATGTTACAATCGTTTTTGTGGATCTGGTTTTTTTTTAACCTGTCATAACTAAGATCCTGTGGAGGATACAAAATTTAAGGATGATAGTGACTTTTCTCCCCAAATTAGAGAGACATGGAGATAGCTATTCAGGTCCTTTCCCCATACTTTTCTAGACTCAATGATTATTTGCAGATTAAACCATTAGCAAAAACTCTATTTAAAAAAATACATTCAAGTCTGAAAAGAATGAGCAGCCAAAACAATAATGAGAAGTGAAGAAGAATGAAGAGATTGGTCTTAACCAAATTCAACAAGTTTCAAACTGAGAATAGAACATAATACTTATAATGAACAATGGCAAACTGGGAAGCAGCCATGCTGTAGAAAAAATATGGAGCCTTGAATTTATTATCATGGGACCTGAATTAAAGTCCCATTTCTACCGCTTAGAATATGTGTTCATCCTTTGTTGCCAAAGAAGACCATGCCATTAGAGATACAATGACAAAAGTTGCACTTGACTTTGTTTTTGAGTGAGGGAGGTCTGTGCAGTTCACCAGCCTCACTTCTCCTCCAGAGCCATCTGAATCCAGTGACCAGATATTCATCAGGATGACTGGAGATGACCCAAGATGAGGCAATTGGGGTTAAGTGACTTGCCCAAGGTCACACAGCTGGTGAGTGTCAAGTGGCTGAGGTGAGATTTGAACTCAGGTCCTCCTGACTCCTGAACTGGTGCTCTATTCACTGCACCACCTAGCTGCCCTCAACTTAGAATGCATGTCCTCAGGAAAGTCACTTAAATTCTCTGGGTCTCCTCTTTCCCATCTGTAAAATGAGAGAGTAGATTACTAGATGATCTGATGATTTCTGAAGCTTTTTCTAACTACATTTGTTAACCTGTGCTTGGGCAACCTGAATATTTCCATTCTAATTGCTCTCTTCTCTATTTTCCATTATGTTATTTCATTTAAGCTGTTTTTATACTGTCAACAATTTACCTCCCTAAAAATTGGGCATTGAAACCAAATTTCCTCATTCATCTTTGGATGCTATCTTTCTATGCCACCAAGATTACTTCTTAAAGAGACCTATCTACTGAATGGGAGTTACCTCACTCTAAGTAAGTATCTGAATAAACCAATATCTCCCCTTGCATCCTGGGCCTTCTCTAGTCACCCTGATGAATATATAGTCACTGAATCCAGATGGCTCAAGAGGGGAAAGCGAGGCTGGTGACCTTTCACAGCCCTCTCTCACTCAAAACAAAGTCAAGTGTAAGTCATATCATCATTTCTCTGATGTCATTTTATTCTTCAAAAGTGAAGGATGAAGACAGACAGACAGATGAATCTATGCCACCAGATGTATCCAATATTTGAACAAATAAACTTTATTCTTTGGAAACACATCTTCTTTCTTCCCACTTACTCTCTCAAGTATGCAAAATTCAACCATTCCAAAATTAGAAAAACAAAAAACAGAACATGCTTCCTACCCTCTGGTAACTAATAATCTTGCTGGGTAAAATACATCATACGATTTGATTATAGGATTCGGAATTCTACATTGACAGTCCAGCTCACCAGTTTACAGACAAGGAAACTGGGATCCATAGAACTTAAATGATTTGCTCAGGTTCCCATGGTGAGTAAATAGTGGAATCAAATTTCAAACCCATATCATTCTGACTCCAAATCCAGTAGTTTTTTCTATAATTCCCCTTCCCCTTTCTACATCTTAACATCCCTAAGCCCCAAAGGCAATAGTGTATTTTGTACCAACAAACAAACTCCAAAACCCCTAGTTTATGTAACATGAATGTGGAAAGTTTCCATTTGTGTAAGTTTCCATTTGGTTTCTCCAGGAGAAAACATATTGATGGATTATAAATGGTGAAGGACTAATGAGCTGTGACTTATCTTTTAATTTATATTTTCATACTTTTAAAATCACACTGTCCTGAATTTTCCTATATGTTACTCAATTTTAATGAATAGTTATTGTCAAGGGACTATCAAAGTTAATAGTATTTTTATAGCTCTGTTAGTTTGTTTCAACATTGCAGATAGATAAATTGAATAAAACATGACTTACTTAATTTATATAACCACAGCACAAAAGATTCAGAAAAGGAATAATTTATTCCTTAAAAAAACACTAGTGTTGGCTGATAATTTATTATAAGTACATTTCAACCTAATTTTATGAAAATGAAACAGCTGTGGTCATTAAGTGCACCGGTGATGAATGATTAAATTCCAAAAGTCCACACTTCTCAGGAGAATATTTTCTCTCATCGAAATGTGGATTTTAATTGCATAGTGATTTGCTGCAGTTTCAGGCGGAATAATTCAGTATGCTTCTCATGGGTTGAGTTACATGAACTTGTAAAAAGCCATACTTTTTGTGGTGGAATTGTAAAGTATTCAGGTTTGGAGGAATAGGAATTAAATTTCTCTTTTTACTTTATAGGTCAAGATGCATCATGGAAAAAAGCACAAATAATGAGCTTAAATCAATTTTGGTCAAGGTCCCTAGAAAACCTACAAACATCCTTTACTATTTAATGGATAGAGGCTTCATTGGTAATGGCAAAGATAGGGACAGAATCTGTGATTTTATTAATATAGGGAATTCTCAGGTGAGAAAATTCTCTGTACCCATGCAAGTTGGCACCTATATTAGGTACAACATGTATTCTTTGAGAGTTGCCTAAAGCACTCAAAGGATAGATGACTTGCCTAGGTTCATGTAGGGTATGTCAGAGTGTCTCGTGTCATGTCAGAGACAAGATTTCGATCTGATTCTTCCTGACTCTGAGGTCAATTCTTTATCTATTATGTCACACTCTCTAAAGCAGTATAAGGAATCTGATTTTTATTTCTGTAATTAAACATGGTTTGTTAATAAAATAGCTGATTATATCTCTCTTACTCTAAAAAAGTATTCACTTTGTGGAACTGAATCCTGAATACTACATGTGAAGTTTTATACTTGCTCTTAGGAAGACTACACTGAGAAAGCTCTTTGAGGTTTTGTAGGATTTTGTATTTCAGTACTGTATCTCTGTCTCATTGTAAGCATATTGGGGAAATTGGGGGAGGCATATGCTATGACTGAAAGCAGGGATTTTCTCACTTTAAAAAGATGCAGAGAAGTCTATAAATGTTTCCACAAATTAAAAACTTTGGCAATTTACCCAATGCATTTGTGACTGACGCATATTTCAAAAACAGCTACCAGTGTGGAAATTACTGCTGAAACACGCCATCTTTTCCCCAAAGAATAATATACAGGCATCAGAATATGCAAAAAAAATATCAACCTTTCGCCTTAAAAAAATGAATACAATATACCACAAAGAGAAGTAGAGCCGCAACATTCACTATCAAAAAATCAGTTAATAATAAAATTTGTAGCATTTTCCATTTTCTGTAATAACTCCATCTGTGTGTGTATGTGTGTGTGTGTGTGTGTGTGTGTGAGAGAGAGAGAGAGAGAGAGAGAGAGAGAGAGAGAGAGAGAGAGAGACAGAGAGAGACAGAGAGAGACAGAGAGAGACAGAGAGAGAAAGCCATATGATCTCTGAACATCTCCAAATCTTGAATTGTAGATCAATGGACTAAAATTAAGACCATATTGGCTAAATTTTTCCTCATTTCCATCCCTCAGCTTCCACCCCTGACTCACTAGGTAAGTCAATACAGAACTCCAAATACTGTTCTCTCCCCATTTCCAGTTTCAGATTCTTGCTGCATCTTCACTAGCCACAATCTGTCCTTCCTCTAGGTTCATTCAATCCATGTTTATCAATCAATCAATATTATAAGAACAATTATCTACTGATCTCTATAATACTTCCTCCTTGTATTTCAGTGAATTCACTGAATTCATTTACTGACCTAAAATCTTTTTCTCAATCTCAGCTTCTTCCCTCTGACAAGGGATTTTCAACACACATATTCAAATTTCTTCATATACCGTAATTTCTCAGTTTTTCAGTCTACTCAGTTCTCCTGACCCATTCCTCCTTGATCTTGCCAACAGTCTCAAGTTTTCCATTTCAGGTTCATGGACTCTGAAATTCTGTTACCTGATCAGAATCAATTCATCTTTCAGTCTGTCATCTACCCACTAACCTGGTTCTCCATTTTTGTTGTGATCATCAGTCTTTTCACTCCTCAGTTCTTTCCAAGAACATTGCTCTTACACTGATTATGTTCTTTTCTCTTTCCACCCTTAGTCAAGTAGTTTAACTTCAAACTATCTTTCACATTCAAAACACTCTCCTGTTCTACCATTGATTATTCATTGCCTTAGATATCCCCACTTTCACCACTTTTGCTCCTATTCACATGCTGCTAAATGAGTCTAGAGAAAAATCAGAAAGCCATGCTAATGTATGTCAATTACAAATTTACACTATGTAATCTCAACTAGGCCCTCATTGCTGCAAGAAAATACTTTCTTACCTCTCTAATTGGTCTTTCTGATCCACTAAACATCAGGTGTTTTTTCCAAACCTTTTAATGCTTCTTCAAACTTCTAATGGCATTCTCTATACCTCACCCTCTCAGATGAAGACCTCACCTCTACAGAAAATAAGACCCTTCTTCTTTTGTTTTCCTTCTCCATCATCATATGACACTCAGACATCCCCTTACTATCTACTTCACCTGTTATGCATGAAAACTACTCTCCTTGCTGAGGTAAATCTTCTAAATTCAGTCTTTATCATATTGCATCTCATTTTCTTCTCCAACTGATTATCCTCACTATCATTCTCCCTGTGTCTTTTCTGTCTTCTTCTTCTTCTCTCTCATGCACACGCACACACACACACACACACACACACACACTCACAATCTTCCCCTTCATGGCTAAATTCATTGAAAAAGCACTTGGTACTCCACTTTCTTTCCTCTCTTTCTCTTTGGAACCTCCTGTAGGTCAGGATCTGACCTCATAATTCAAATGAAACTGCTAACTCCAAAATTGGAGATCTGGCCAATTTACTACCAAATCAAAAGATGTTTTCTTGATGCTCATTCTTCTTTACCTCTCTGCTTTCACTTTTTTCTAGATATTCTTTTCTCTACAGGCTTTTTATAATGATGGTTTCTCCTGGTTCTCCTCCTACTTTTCTGCAATTCTTCCCCATTTTCCTTGACTATATCTTCATCTATGTTACACCCACTAACCAAAGCTCTGTCCTGGATTTTTTTCCTCCTTTGGTACCAGGGGTTTTTGATATTTCTCTTTTTTTGTGAGAGTCTCATTGATATCTTTATCAGTCTAGTAAAGCCATCTATGGATTTGTTCCTTTTTTTCAGAAGGAGATACAAAAAATAAAATATTTATGATTATAAAGGAAGTTAGTTATGTTGAAAAGACTATGTGGTCATCCTTCATTGCCAAAGAAGGCCATGCCATCAGAGAAATGATGACATGACTTGCACTTGACTTTGTTTTGAGTGAGGGTGGGCTGTGTGTGTGTGTGTGTGTGTGTGTGTGTGTATATATATGTATATGTATATATATATGTATGTGTGTGTATGTATACATATGTGTGTGTGCATCTGTGTATATATGTGACACTTCAGGGTGTTCCTGAGGGTGGCAATCAATTTTGATTGGTTAACAATTAATGAGAAGAATGAATATTATGATGAGAGGTGGACTTATGTTAAAGAGGGCCTAGGGCACATGACTTTGGTCAAGATTGCTCCCAGACAACCCCCAGCCTTGAACAGTCTAGATAAAGGTTCTTCCCAATTTGAACCTGTCTAAGTGGAATATAATGGGCTAGAATTCACCTTATATCAAATTCTATGTAAGGCTCTCCAGTTTGGTGAGGTCTCCTACTCAGAATTAAAAAGCATCTACCCCAGGTATTTTGACAATCCCATCCATCAACAATGTCCTTCAGAGACTGAACAACTTACATGTTTCTAGTTTCTGAATGAGGAAATAAGAAGGGAAAACCTTAATCACTGATTGTTAATGCAAGAGTGAAATAATCATTTCTTATTTTTGTGAAAACCACATCCATCCTCTCAGTGCCTCTGGCTCACAACATCAGTGATATTCTTGACTTTTCCTTAGCAATTATTCCACATATCTAATTGGCTTCCAAATGTTGTGGTTTCTACCCTCACAAAATAATTTGTTTATATCACTTTCCACTCACACAGCCACCACCTTTGAGTAGGTCCTCATCACCTTAACAACCTTCTGTTTTAATCTCCTTGGCTCTCCCTACTCTCTTTTATCTGCCACTCAGTTAACAAAGTGATTAACCTAAAGCTAACAATTTCACACTCATCCCCTCTCAATAAAATCAAATCACTTCTTACTACCTCCAGTATCAAATATGTATATGTGTATGTACATAGAAATGTACAAACACACACAGTGTATGCATGTGTACATAATGTCTACACATGTATGTGTTTATACACACATCCATACGCACACAAATGTATGTGTGTGTACACACATACAAACTCATTTAAATATATCTGGCTTTTAAAACCTTTTGCAACCTGGCCCCTTCCAACATTTCATGTCTTAGATTTTCTTCCTCTCTGTGTCCTCTACAAGCCAGCAAAACAGATTTACTGTTACTCACTTGGCACTTTACCTCCTAACTTTTGTGTCTTTTCACTGGCTGACCCTCATGCTTTTAATGCATTCTCTCCTCACCTTTCACTGGATTCCCTGACTTCCTTTAATAATTAACCCAAATCCTACCCTCTGCAGTAAACTTTTTTGATATTCCCTCATTGTGACCTAATGCCTTCTCTCTGAGACTTGCAGACATGTATGAGCATACAAATATATTTTAAAATTTTAATGGAATATTAAGTTTGTTAACACGTTGGCTTTTCATGTAATATATTTTAGTTGTGATTTTTGATAGATTTGTGAACACTATCACCTCATAAAACCATGAAAGGCAGTGTAAGGAGAAACAAAACTATAGAAAGCTTGATACAAGACACAATGAAACCAGATCACATTCATTTTATAACTGAAATTAGGAGATCAACAAATACATGTTATGTTGAACACATTTCTCAAAACTTATAATTGTTGACAGAATTATCATGCTCACATTTGTGCCTGATATATTTCTAAGAAAATGGAAATATAGGAAAGAATCATAGAAAGTAACTGAATTTAGTGGAGTATACAAAGAAAAACTTAATGCTTTAAATGACACGATGTGCTAGGAGAGATCAATTAACAAGAAATATCTAAGAAGGAAACATTTAAAAGAGTGGAAAAACCATGAATGGTAGTACACAGCATTTTTAAAGAAGGCAATGACTAACTACTGAACTATATGTCTAAGATTTTCATTAAAAATAAATCTTGGGGGAAAAAAGAAAAAAAATAACTCTTGATGAGTTGCCTAAACATATATGGAACCTGATCTTGCTGAGAAAATATGAGAGAATAACTGAAAAGGTTATTCAATTGATTCATTATCACAGGACACATTTTTATGGTTATACAACTGACTAAAATTTAGAGGAAGTTGAAAATTCAAGAAGCCAGGGTTGATTGATTTACTACAAAAAAAATTGAATTGTCAAAATAAAATGCAGCCATGGGACAAAATAAAAACACTTAATGAATATTTGTGAAGTTGAATTAAAGAGGATTAAAAATATATGAAAATACTAAGGGGGAAACTTCCACAGAAACAATTTGACTATTCCATGATTATTAGTAATCAGGAAGCTATAAAAAAGAAGATATACAGACTCCACAGTTTTTTTTTTACCAAGCCATAGATCCTTCTTCACCTTGTAAACACATTTCACTCTGGACTATGTCTCACAGTGGAAATGCAGGCTTCTTTGCCTTCTCCCACTGATTATCTGGTTCTTCTCAGGATCTTAATTTTTAAAAATAGACAAGTCCATCATGTCTTTATTCTTGTCCAGGTTGCACTCCTGACTACCCTAGTCTTTCCTAAATGTCCTAAATCAAGTGCCTTCATCTTCTTATCCTATGCCTCCTATTCCCTCTTATGTATTGTTTTCCCTTACTTGCATGTAAACTCATTGAGGTTAGAAAACTTTCTGCGTGTGTCTGTATTCCCTTGGAGTATCTAGTTTATTCCAGGAGAACTAGTAGTTCTGGTGTGAGGGCTTGCCAAGCCCTTTCTAGGACTGCTCCTTTACTTTTTGTGTCCACTGAGTCATACTCAGGTATGATTTACCTCCATTGGGTAAACCTATCTTGATCTTTCCAGGTGAAAGTCTGCTCTTCTGCAAATTGTTTTAAACTTTAAAGCATTTTATATGAATTTCTCCACTGCTTCCATAACTGACTAAGACATACACTAGTTATTTGTACGCAAGTTGCTAAAACCATAAAAAATTTAACTGCTTTGGAGCAATGTCATTAAAAAACAATCTCTGTAACCCAAGCCTCTTGCTTATTGTACTGCATTCATACAAGTTTACTCGGTTAAAATTCACCAAAATTGTATTTCCTTCAAATATCTTAACATTTAGAGTTCATCCTAATTTCAGTCAGTCATATTCTTTCCCTACTCACACTCCAATTTGGCAAAGTGGTCGAGTCATTCATAGAGGGACCCTGTGGTGTATGTGGTGTCCATACTGTTAGCTTTGAAGAAAAGATGCCTAGACTTCATATTCTGCTCTGACCTGTAAGTGAGCCAATAACTTAACTTTGCTGTGCTTCAGGCAGCTCCTGAGGGCTATATGCTAAACCATACATGAGTTATAAGCTGGGTGGTAATGGGGAATACTCATATGGATGAAATTGAAGTTCTTTTGTGCTTCCAGCATATTTGTTAATGTATTTTTATATTTCATCCAAATTATACAAATCAATCTTTTATTTTGCTCTATAATTGTGCCCAGAATATGGTCAGTACTATAAGTGAGATTTCCTAGAAGTTTTATAACTAATCACAAAGGCTATGTGAGCTGATGGTGTCCTAGTCACAACATTTCCTTAGTGTACTTCCATTCCCAGAGTAATTGAGTTTTCTGTGTAGTCTGTAGGGCAGCTTCCAGGCCTTGTCTCCTTTGAATAACCACAAGTCATCAGCTAAGTGCCTTATATAAATGTAAAGGATTTAGAGGCAGTCATAAGACTGTCAGGACAAGTAGCTAGACCACTTTTGAAGGCTTTACTAAGCACTATGAGACATTAAGGAACAGACAGACTTCATTAAAAGACAAGAAGCAAAGCCATAAATGCAACATGATTAACAGTTTCCTCTTGTGTGGAGAAACTTGGCTAAGCCACAGCAGCAGGGGTTCAAGAGAATTAAATTAAAGCAGTCAAGTTTAAATAACAATCTTTAATGAGTGAATGTTAGCAATAGATTGGGTAGTTCCTTTTTCATTAGCTCTAAAAAATTAAATACTTAGGAGGCAATATTGATATCACAGTGTGAAAAAAAGCTGAGTATTTTCAAAACGTAGAAATGATTTGAAATGATTTCTGAGAAGCTCCTTTACTTCCATTACATAAGTTTCATTGGACATTGTTCTCATCTTTACCAAGACTCTTCCCCTTCCCCATTTTTCTCCCAGGTTCTCCTGTCCCATGAGTATTGAATGAGTCATCTTTCACCAGTTCATGGGTTCTTAACCTTTTTTTTTCTTTGTCAGAGTCAGAGTGAACAAATAGTTATTAAGAACCTACTATGTGCAAGGCACTGTGCTTAGCACTGGGGATACAAAGAAAGTATGATGCTCTGATTCCTGATCTCAAGGAACTTACAATCTACTTCAAGGAGAGGACTATATATAAAAAGCAGAAATCCTTAGAAAATTTTCCTTCCAATGTCCACCCTCCACCCTCTTCAGTCAGAGGGAGGGGGAGAGGGCCTCAGAGGTAGGAGATGATGAAGAGGTATGAGTTTCAGAACTAACTCTATCTTTCAGAAACAGGAATTTCTGGAGATCCTGGAAATTAGCTGCATGGCACATGAGTTTGGCATTTACAGAGAAGTCTATGGACCTCTCCTAAAAATTACCTTTTTAAATGCATGTGATAAAATACCCAGAATTAAAAATGCAACCAATTTTGTTGAAATATATATTGCATACCTCTATATATTTCCTCTATATATTTATATGAGTGACTTTGTATACATGTATATTTGTATATATTTATATATATATATATGTATATATAATGTGTGTGGGGGGGGAGGGGAGCATTCATGGACCCTTTGAAATCTATCCATAGATACTTTCAGGGTTGGTGGACTCCAGGTTAAATAGTCTTCACATAAGAATGATAATTAACAAAATTCTCACAAGGGGAAAAAGGAGGTGAGAGAGGTATAGACTTACCATTGCAGCTGGTGAGGGATCAGGTGAGAGCAGTCATGATAAAGAAGAATCCTAGACCATTGGTTGTCCTCAGAAGCGGGGTAGGAGGGGGTGGAAGCAGATTATTTCTAGGAGTTGATCATGGGATCATCTAAAAAAGGAAGGCATCTAGTTCATCTTCCTCACTTTATAGTTGAGTAAACTGAGGCCTGGGGACCTTAAGTGGCTTGCCCAAGGTCACATAGATACAATTTTGTTGCTGCTGTTCAGAGTTTTCAGTTGTGTATGACTTTTTGGGACTCCTTATGGTGTTTCCTTGGCAAGGATACTGAAATGTTTTTCATTTCTTTCTCTAGCTCATTTTTATGGATGACGGCACTGAGGCCAAAAGGTTAAGTGACTTTCTCAAGGTCAGACATCTAGTAAGTGTCTGAGGCTGGATTTGAACACAGCTTCCTGATTCCAGGCCTGTTACTTTATCTACTGTGTCACCTATGTGACCTAGGTATTGTTTAGTTAGGGGATAAATATATCATTGGATGAAGTCACAGTGTGTTAGGAGTAGGTTAGAAAAGATGATGTCATTCTACAGAAGGTGTTGGGCAGGGAGGGAGATGAGAAAGGACTACAGTAGGTGAGGACATCAAGGAAAGATTTCTCAGTGTCATCTAAATTATCTGCCCTTGAGCAACACCCTAGTTGTCCTACCCTCAAAGTTTCCCTCATGCTGTACCCTATATTCCTGTCTTCTTTCTACTGTTTTAATAGCATTTTTTCTCTATATGGCAGGAGTCAAGGTTTTAGATTTTTTGTTTCTCTTAGTGGTGAGAGACTGGTATTTGAAACACCACATGAGAATAAAGAGCAGCCATCTTAGCAAATCACAGGTCTAACCACACATCTCCTTTATTCAGTAGTCTTTGGTGGCCCCTTATCATACTAGGGTAAACCACAAACTCCACAGTGTGATTTTTAAAGCACATTCACTGTTGTTGTTGTTGTTTTCTTTTTAAACAGAATCTAGTTCCAGATACTTCACATTACTACTCTCTTTCATGTGAGGTTCTTCTGAACCAAATAGTTCTATGAGTTGGGCCTTAAACTTCCATTCCATCTCCCACCTTCATATCTTTGCACAAACTGTTTGTGTGCTTCACCTTAATGTATTTCTTCCTTATGTCTACCTATTAGACATTTCAGCTTTCTTTACTGTTGAGATTAGGTGTTTCCCTCCAAAAGGAAGACTATTCCCATCCCTCCAAAAAATAGGTGATCTCCCTCCTCAAATAGTGCTGTATTATCTGTGTAACTGTGGAATTTTCCAGTAGAATGGAAGTTCCTTGAAAGAAGAGGTTATTTTCTGTTTTGTCTTTGTATTTACAACATGTAGAATAATGCCTTGCATATAGCATGTATTCAATACATAATCAGAAAAAAAGCATCAAATAAGGCTTGACAGTAATGCTAGTGTTTTTCTTACCATCTCTTCATCAGCTCAAAGTACAGATATAAAATTAGGTTATGAGCATCTGAAGAAAACATGGAAAAGAGGAAAAAAGAAGTACAGAAATGAAATGGTATTTAGATTTCAAAGCCACTTGACCCAGAGCCAGGGGACTTGTGTGGTTCTAATGGTTCTCCACTAACAAGTTATGCGACCTTGGACAAATCACTTATCCATTCTAGGTCATAATTACCTTTTCTGTGAAATGAAGGAGTTAGTTTAATTGACCTCAAAGATCCTTTCCAGCCATATGACTACAATTCCATAATACTCAAGCAGCACTGGGTTCTCCCAATCTAATACTCTTTAGTAATCTTTTGTTAGATATCTGCCAAAAAACAAAAGCAAACAAAAAAACGTGGAACATTATGTTGAATACTCATGGGAAAGAGAAAATTTCTTTACTTCTCAATGTTAAATACCAAATTCAGTACTATTCAAGAAAAATCTGTGCTGGCATCATTGTGGGTACTCCTTCCATTGATAATCATCTTGACACTTTTTCACTTTGATCATTGATTTCAAGAATTGCTCTGTCTAATAAATTCACCATCAGGTAAGCAAGCTTGGGTTGATGAACCTCTCCTTACTTAGCTAAATTGGTGCTCAGACAACACATATTCTAAAGGGAAGCCTTACTTAAGGTCTCTTCTGCTTTGTAGGAAGGGTAAAGTTTATGCTGTGTTGGCATAGGCTTAAGAATCACAGGGTCATCTCAATGTCATGCTGAGGCATAGACAAGTATTTATATTTGTAGAGGTGTGAAGGAAGAGAAATAAATACTAAAATAAACTCATTCAGTTATCTTAATGGTGTTTCTATTCCTTCTGACTTCTCAGGAAGACCTGTAACAATCCACAATATACCACATATACTCACTTATATTAAATGTAAAGGTTTAAACCAAATTTCATCTGTCTCTCAAAATTCCAAGTAGTGTACCAACTGACTTGGTATTTTTCTCCTTTTGCTATTGGACCTATAACACTGACAAATGCTTTAAGCTTTACCACGTTTTCCATACAAGAACTTTGTTGGGAGTCAAGCTGGCTCGTGATCCTCCTAGACAAGTATATATATATGGTCAGAGCTATCTCTTATCTGTGTTTTCTTCATTTCAGGTCTTTTTAAGGGCCTTGTGAAATCTTAAAAGGGAAAAAAGTCACTGAATATACATCAGCCAAGCCCAGGAAGGTTCCAGCTTTAAGAAATAATTTATTTGACTTAAGACATTAAGGGATATACTAGTACTCATCCACTCACAATGCCTCATTCAGAAGTGACTTGCTTTGTAGAAGTCACCTACATTTGGGCTCACTGTCCCCAAAGACCATGGTGATAGAGAAGAAAGTTCCTCCTTGGTTTAAGGAAATGTCTAACGAGAAGAAACAGTGAGGCTCAGAAAACTGAAATAAGTTTAGGGTGAGAGAGACAATGTTTCAATGTTTGGACTTGAAACAAGGTCCTCTGGCTTCAGATTCAGTGACTTCTACAAAACTAAATTAAATTTCTGATTTTTAGGAGACAATGCAGGTTTGTTGATTGCTTGCATGACTTTAATCTCATTTCCACTTGGGTTACTCTTCTGATAGCTTTGCTATCTACAAGCTTTTTGATACTAGATAACCAGGAGATCAAAATAATCAAGTCTTCTCTCATATAGCATAAAAAAAGGCTTGAAATCTTAAATTTTGGTGTGTTTTTTTAATAGCCTAATCTCTCATAAACTGATTATATTAAAAGTATTAGAAAAAGGTTAATAATTGTTGGGTCTTGCAGAATGTGTTTCAAATCTCCCTGAAAATCAGAAAAAAATCCATTGATTTTGGGGCATTGAGACTTTGTCATTTCATATTTTAGAAATGATAACAATAACAGACTTGGAGGAATCACTGTAGAACAAGCATGACTTAGACTGCTACAGTGTCTTAGGAATGGAAAGAGCTGTTGTAGGGCTTGGGGACCAATGATTAGGAACTATCAAAAACAAGCTGCATTGTTTTTTATTTTCTAATTCTGGAATATATCTTCAAGAAAGGGTGTTAGGAGTATTCTTGGTGTAGCCTAACTGCTTTATTAATGTTAAGTAAAGGACTGCTTATGATCTGGACCACTAGAGAGGCTTATTTCATATGAGCTCAAGTACACGATAACAGCTCAGGCCCTGGAGTGGGAAAGCTCATGATTTCCTTCTCTCATACACACGAAGTGAATGCTTAAGAAAAAGTCAATGAGACATACAGGTTTGCTATTATCCATGTCCTTGAAGAGTGGCATTGAACGAGAGTGAGAGACAATCAACCAAAGGGGCCAAACTGAGATGAAATTTAGAGAAAAATCACACTGAGCAGTCAGCAGAAATACTAATGTTGATGGATGAGTGTTTTGAGATAGATTCCACAGATAGGACAGGATTCACAATTAAGATTATTACTCAAGGGATTAGAGAATCAGAGTGGTTGGAAAAATTGCATGGAAATCTATACAACAGGGTTTTCTGTAGGGAGAGCTAGATCTTATATACATCTCAAACCAACAAAATTCAGTCTCCTGGCTATCCTCAAGATGAAGAAAAGGATTTTGAGAAATTCACTTTGCACTTGACATCGATCTCTGCCATGGAAGGCTGAAAGTTACAGTGATGTGCAAAATTTCCTTGGTTTTAAACAGTTTTTGAGGAAAGCTGGAATTATAATTGTCTTAGTTTTTAATGGCCACTGTATTATTCATTTGTCTCTTACACAAGGATCCACATGGTAGATCCTCCACTTTTAATTCAGTGACAGTGCTTTTCTTTGCAGATGAATTTTGTGTGTCTTTTTGCTTAATAATAAGACTTGTAGATCCCAATATGTTTTCTTTTTCTTTTTTCCTTTTCTCTTACTTTTTCCCACTTAATTTCTGGATAATTAAATAATAGATTCAATGAATTCAATTGGATACAGTAATTTGCATATCAAATGTGTGTATACAACTATATACATTTTTACACATATCCACACATGTGTATAACCATATGTGTGTGTGTGTGTATGTGTGTGTATCATGAATATTCTTTTTGAGGGGTTCATCTACCAGGTTAAAAACTGTTAAAAATCAGAAAATTATTAGCAGCTTTAAAAGTTTTATGTTAGTGGGGAGTAAATGAGAAGGAAATGAGAAGGAAATAAATATTGAAAGATAGGTCAAATACTTTCTCTAAAAGAAATTGGTGTTGGATAAAAGGTAAAAAAAGCAAAATATGAAAAACAAAATGTAATTTGAATACATTTAAAATTCAGGAAACAGGTGCTTGCTAATAAGATTTTAACTTGTGGAGAACATCAGATCTTTGAAGATGGGCCACATCTAGGCTAGACTAACAAAATAATCTCAGATGATCTCAGATTCATTTGACAGGACCCTGTTTTCAATAAATCCATTTGGAAGTCCATAAACTGATTAGGAACTAAGTAGTAAAATAAGACATTGGAAATAAAGGAGAGATGTTCCTGTAGGCAGACCTACAGTTTTCAATTACGAATCTGGAGACTACTACAAATGTTTAGAATAAATTAGCCACTGGAACAGTTACTAAAATTTTCAATCCTAATTCTCAACTTTCTGTAATATACAAAGATATTTGCATGCCATAGAAAAAAAAATCTCTCAGAGTTGGAAGGCTATCCAGTGCAACCTACAGGGAGAAAAGAGTGGGTTCCTTTTTAATATATCCAACAAGGAGTTATTCTGTCTTTGCTTGAAGATCCCCAGGAAAGCAGAAGCTATTCCACTTTTGGATTGTTTTAATCTTCAAACAAAATAGACAACAGTGGAAACATAATTTAAAATTTGTGGTTGTTCACTTCACTGATAGAAGTGCTGATACACTTCTAGTTTTAGAGGTGGTAGACACCTTAAAGAAGCTAATCCAATCCTCCCACTTTACAGATGAAGGAATTGAGGTTGTTTGAAGTTAAAGAATGTGTTAAAAATCGCATAGCTCATAAATACCAAAGCAAGTATTGAAACTTATATCCAACTTAAAAAGTGCTCCTCCTATTACATCACAGCTAATGATAAAAATCACTACACACTTGTGTGAAAGTGGCACTAAATAGTGCATATAGAAACATATATACATATGTGTATATGTATGCATATGTATATATACATATGTATATATGCATATCACCTAAAAGTCATTTGTACTGGAACAGGATTTAAACCAGGAATCAGGAAGAACTGAATTCAAATCCAGCCTAATTCACTTCCTGGCTTTTTGATTCTAGGTAAGTCATTTTACCTGTCTGACTCAGTTTCCTTATCTATAAAATGCAATTGTTGTTGAAGATAAACTGATACAATATTTGCAATCCTTGGAGAGCTATGCAAATGCTTGTTATTATTGTTGATCCTGTTATCAATCCAAACAAAAAGGTAATGTGTCAGCAGACAGAGTCTTAGAGTCAGGTAGATTTAGGCTCAGATCACAACTCTGACCCATACTAAAATTGTGAGCCTATCAAAATCACTTAAATCTTTTAACAAGAACTACTATATATTGTTTTTGTAGTAAAATGCTAGTTCAAATGAATTTTCAGAATCTTGAGTGATGTGTGTTAGAGACAAACTTGACACCCAAAAAAGATATCAAGAAAAATTTATTAAAAATGGAGTTCAGAGGAAGGAAGGCCTTTGTTCCTTCCCCTGAAGGAACAGGTAGCTTCCAGCATGGCCACTGGAAGGACTACATCCAGGTCAGGATGAGACTGGACCCTTATAGAATTCTAAACTTTGGATTTCTCAAGATACCATCCCCTGGCCATATTCTCCTCTCTGATATGCCCTTCCTCACACAGCTCCTTGGGCCTGGGCATTAGTTTCTGACCTTTAACCTGTCCCTGCTAAATCACAACCCCCCATCAAAGTGTGGAAATAAAACTTACTTCCTGTTTTCCCACAAACTCTCACCTTTTGTCTTTGTTAAAATTTTGTTTACACAGCTAAATCCAAACAGTATCTCCTCACTTTCTTTCCCCTATGAGCTCTTCCCTTCATCTATTTCCCTTTTATATGAATATGTGAAGTGAGCCAAGTTGACCAATGCATTGATATATTACAAGGGGGCAGTCCCCTTGTTATAAGTGCAGATACAGATATTCAAAGGAAAAGGTAAATAAATGACTTGTCCATTTAGAGGCTCCATGTCATGCAGCAGATCTGGGGAGGAGCATCATCTGATACAGTTTTCTGATCTGGATGCTCGTTCAAGCAGTCTTCAACACAGAATCTCAGCATCTTCTTCCCTTTATCTTCTTGTAGAAATCCAGATGTTCACTCTCTTATAAAACTCACCTTAATACAATTTTAGATGATCCTTCTTAAGTTTTATACACTTATCACTCCTATGAAATCAAAATCAGAACTTTGGTTAATTGTCTTGTTTAAGAAATTCGCATTAGAACCCGACTTTTACATTTTACATTAATTCACTAGTCATTTCCCTCATCAGGAAAATGAGATTTCACTAGAATCAATAACAGGCTCCAGTACTTACATAAATACAACAATCATTTTTAACACTGTACATATCACATCATAAAACAATTTCAACTTCTGGTCATGTGATGGTTCTTTTAAAACATTTACAATATAGACCAAGAATCATTTTTCTTTTAACATTAACCAACTGAGACAAAATAATAATTATATATGCTAAAGACCTCTATCTAATGGTTTCCATGCTATTAATAAGAATTAAAGGACCCTAGCTTGTTGTTTCTGGTCTAAAATCCTAAGTCTGATATCTTAATTTTAGACTTAACCTCAGATGTTCCTGTACCAACAATCTATTATTTAATAGATCTGGTATTATGCTTACAAAATTTTTGATTATAAAGGAAATTGCCATAAAGAGCAAGGACATTTCAGGGAAACACCATCTGACTAACTTCGTGTCAATTCCAGATAGGAATTGGCCTTCAGCCAGGCTTAAAGTCTGCCAGGTATCAGTGGGGAAATTGAGTCAGGAGAGTCCTCCCTCAGTTCAGGCTGAAGAGTCTCTCTCCCAACCTTCCCATGAGATCACCTCCTGGCAGTTCATACCAGCATCTCACAGGCTTACTGGCATCATGGATCAGTGGCTCAGACCACCTCTCTTGCTAGCCCCATAAAATCTTAAAATAGCAAACTCCAGTAATCTGTTTCAGATATGCGTATAATTTTACATTGGCTAAGGAACATCTTTTGAAGTAAGTCTTAAGAGACTTTCATGCCTTTCTATACATGTTCTAGTTCCTGATTAAATAACAAACATAAGTTATTGCTCTAATACATTTACATCTATTTCCCAAACTACTCTGTCCTTTTCTAACCCTGCTCAGTCTAAAAGAATGAGCTACACATATGATAAATTCAGACACTAACTTCAACTTATGTTCATGAAATGAATTCAAATCAAAACAAGCACTTAACTTTTCCATCAATGCCAAATATTACCAGAGGCTACCTGCCTCTAAGAAACTTAGACTGAAATTCTTTTCCCCAAACTAAAGATATCTCTGACTTAGTCTCAGTAACTTGATTCAGTCAATAGTATTTATCCAATTGGTCTTTGTAACAGGTAAAGACTTTATTCCAAGTTGGGACCTTTGCCCGTTACCCCAAGAGTTTTAGTCCCATGTGTCTAAAAAGCCCTGGAAAATCTTTCCTTGAAAACTCCTTGGTTTTCCCCACTGGCTCTCCTGAGGCCCACTCTATCACTATGCCCAAATCTCTGTTCTACTTCTCATTCTTAATCCTATCAATCCAAATCTCCAGGTTACTGGCCACTTCCATCAAGACCATTCCTGGAACCCCCAGACCACATGGGACCACCCTTCCTCATTAAGGGACTCTTTCCCCAGTCTCTCTGTAGATAAGATACAATTACAGTTCACGTTTAATCCCAATATTGTTCTGTGGAACAACAATACAACATCATATTTATACTTTAGTTTCTTTTCCTTTATCTAATTATTGTCATTATATTTAGAAAGAATGTTTTCAGGGATTTTATCTTATATCTTAGGTCTTAAATTTGTCCTAAAAGTGAATCACTAGAGATCATTTCTATACATTTTCAAATTCTCACCAAAGCAAGTTCTTTATACAATCTCCTGAGCTGTTTGGGCTGTGCTTTTTGACTAGCCTAAGGATTGTTCCTTTCCACACATATACACACTGTGTATCAGCTTTAGGTCTTAGCATTAGAACTATAAACAGAAAACTTACAATTTTCATAAGTGATAATAAAATTGTTTTAGCTGCGAACACAAGCAATAAATTTCAATTGACATCAACTTCATTTTCATATCTTAAAAAAAATTATTGACAGAAGAATGGGCTGTCTTACCAAGTGCAGACAGTAACTGGCTGGCTTCTCTATCCTGATCCATCTCCCTTCACCCTCTACCCATGGCTAAGGCTATGTGCTGAACCTAGATACTTCCAGGCTGTACCCACTCTCCCTTCAATAGAGTTAGGGTAATAGCTTCTACTAGCTTGTCTTGAAAAGGGCAGAGTTTTGCTTTTCTCCCTGAGTAATTTCCCTAATTTTTTTTCAAAATCTACTTGCTTTTGAAATGCGGTTCTTAGGCCTTCTAACAAGCAAATTATCCTATGACATCCTTTTCCCCTATTCTCACTCTTCTGATAATCCCATCCTGGGTATTGTGGGGTCACTGCTAGCCAAATGATCAGCTGACAGGAATGGAGCCTGGGGGCCTAAGCAAAGTTGCCTCAGGGAGAGGGGCTGCAGAGGGCCATACATCAGCAAGACCTGTTGCCGAGGCTGGAGGAGAGGGCTGAACCCCTGAGAGCCATAAGAAGGGGGATCTTCAAAGAAGTCCAATTGACCCCCATTGCTCCTTTTGAAGGGCAGTTCTAGATATGAGTATCTCACAATCTTTCCTCAGAATAGGGTCCTGAGAGAGCTCGACAAAGACCATTATGTAAAAAACTTCTATCCATTTTCCTTCTAGGCACACAGTACAACTCTAACTGTAAGAGTATTCATTTTTAAAGTCCCCAAAATGGGCCATGCTTCAAGGCCCTCTAGGCAATACTGAGACCAAACAGTGTTGCAAAAGAACATCAGCTTTTTCCTTTAAGTTCTTTAGAGAAACTAAAATTTTTCCCAATTTTGTAAAAGACAAACCCAAAGGCAAATTTTGGGGGATTAAAGAAGATTGACCCAATACAGGCATGGGGCTGGAAGTCCCTTCCTCCATAAGGGAGGATGCAAGAGTAAACCTTGAAAAAAAATACAAGAGAAAAGAGGTAACTGACATTTCCCTAATTCCCTGGCACCAAGGGAATTCAGAGAGTTGGGCACACACTTCCCAATAGAGTGTCTGTCCTTGTCTAGGCTTTGGAGGGTGTGTCCAGGTCCACTGCCTCAAACACAGCCACTGGACAGAAACCTGAGGGCAAGACAGTCTTCTAGCTGTCTGACCTACAGGGACCTGGAGTCAGGTACAAAAACTGCTTCCAAGGTTTTTGGAGAGGGAGAAGGAGAAAAAGAAAGGGAGAGGCTTCCATACCTTCCAGTCTTGACTGGAGAGGGGCTGGAGTTCCTTGTCTCATGTTTTCCAATTCCCATAAAACCATAAAACCTTTATATAACAAATTAACTTGCAAATACAAATTGGACAGGCCTTCCAAAAATCATACAGAAGATATTACAAAGCATTTCTTAATACATCAAATATTTTCCTCTCTTAAGAACAGTTTACAGTTTATCACAACCCTCTTGAACCTAATTGACAAAAATTACAAGAAAAGACCTAAAACCAAGACCTTTTCACATTTGCCCATAAGCTTCCTTTTACATAATTTTGCAAATGCTTGATTCATAGCAAAAACAATTTTAGTTAAGATTTCCTTCTTAACAGCAGAAAAAAACTTTTAACATGGTTAATACATTTTTAGATGGAACAAGTTTGAAAATCACACCCATATATTTATGTAAATAGATGTATATATTTTTAAAGGATTCTCATTTTCTCAATAAGAATTCTACAACAAGGAAACTCTTACACAAAATTCATAACAACTCTTTTTAACCAATTCATCAATAAATTAAAAATGCATTTTCTAATATAAGAACATTTAGATGGATTATCTAAAAATTTAAACTTATTTAAGTTTACTTAAAACTTAAAATAAGCCATTAATACATTCAGCTGAACATGTTTTTCGAAGACCCTTTATCCCATTACTCTGACTATTCAGCCTTCCTCCACATTTTAAATATAACTGTCTGCACTAGAATCCCCTTTCTAGCTTAAATCTACCATGATATAACAAACATCAGCATTTTTGCTGCTTATTTATAACCAAATACAAGTTTTAAATTATCAAATTTCTGTCACATCCTTTCAAAACCCCAATCAATATATAACAAATTCTAAATTTAAAAATCTTGTAACAGTTAGAGTAATGTTGCATCTAGCATATGCCCGTCCTTATGTTAAGCACTTTACAATCATAAATGTCAAATAACAATATCTTTTTCTGCTTAATCCTGATAGGAAGAGCATTTTCAAATACTGCTTTGCATTCTTTGTATTCCTTTTTTACTCTGTTTCCTTAAAGAGCTGAAATGCTATCTTCCAGGTCTTTTCCCCCCTCCCAGGCACAGAAGACCAGCTCTTCCAGTCTCATCCCTGCCTTTGAATAATATGGGGGGGACCTTTCCCCTGTCCACATGGTCTGAGCACATGTACAGAGTTAATGCTTCTAAAAGAAATCACTGAAAGTCTAAACTGAATTTGCAATTTTACACACATAGTCTAGTGTCAGACATATTTGCTTAATTTGACCATAAAGTATAGCTTTGAGATCTCATTGAATCAAAACTCAACTTTTCACTCCAAACTGCCTGGTCTTTTACTTTGCTAATTTCCATTACAAAAGAGATCTTCCTTTAAGTAAGGTAGGGAATAGCCTGCCACTCCCATACCTGAGGAGGAAAGACTTTCCCAGATTCAAAAAAAAAAAGTTTTGAATTGGATTAAATAGCCTCCTTGACCAGCCAAAAAGTCCTAAATAATTTAATACTGACAAAAGTGTGATTTCCAAGCATGATGCCTGGGAGCTTAATAACGAATAGTAATAACTACAAATCATAGTAAATAATTTTTAAATCTTTAAATCCAATAACCTTCCATAATTTGTCTATTGGTTTCCCAATCAAACTAAACATTTTCTGAACTGGGATGGGGGAGTAGGGAGTATAAGGTCCAAGCACATCCCACCAATAATCCTCCCCTCCTTTTATATTTAAAAGGAATCAAATACCACCTCTTCCAGCTTCTTTATTCCTTAAAAAGAAACTTAGAGATTAAGAGCCCAACAATTTAATTTAATTTAACTAATAGAGCTACATTTATTTTTTCAAGTTGAATACACTGCAAAAAATCAAATCTTTATTTTCACATTCGCAACCTGGCCAGAATTCTAGAATGCAGAAAGTAAGATTTTTTTAGGGGTGGGGGCAGAACCAAGATGATGGAGTAGCAAGATGCACATACTCTAAGTCTTCCCCCAGAGCCCATAAAATACCTGAAAAAAAATGACTCTCAACAAATTCTAGAGCAGCAGAATCCACAGAATGACAGAGTGAAAGAGATTTCCAGCCAAAGGTAACCTGGAAGGCCAACATGACACAAAGCAGAGCCCAAGCCTGACTGCATGGCAATGGAAGGAACAGGACCAGAATAGGTCTCATGGACAGAAACCCCAGCAGCAGTGGAAGGATCAAAGATCTCTCAAGCCACAAGCACCAAAGAAAGCTTCAAAGGTCAGTGAGAGGGCTTTCCCAACTGGGCAAGAGGGGAGCAAGGTCCTCTCCCCCAGCACCAGCCCCAAGTGGGGCAGTGGTGGCTGCAGCTGCAGTGTCCATTTGTGAATCTCAGTCCTGAGCACAGTCCTGGGGTGAGGAGGAGCATTAGGACCCTCCTCTTGACAGAAGATTCAGGAGTCAAGTAAGGCTGGGAAAATGCCCAGAAAAAAAGGGAAAAAAATAAGACCACAGAAGATTACTTTCTTGGTGAACAGGTACTTTCTTTCATCCTTTCAGATGAGGAAGAACAATGCATACTGTCAGATGAAGTCAAGGCTTCTGCATCCAGAACCTCCAAAAATAAATATGCAATGGTCTCAGGCCATGGAAAAGCTTGAAAAGCAAGTCAAAAGCTTGCTAAAGGAGATTGAAAAAATGCTGAAGAAAATAACACCTTCAAAAACAGGCTAGCTCAATTGGAAAAAGAGGTCCAAAAAGCCAATGAGGAGAAAAGGCTTTAAAAAGCAGAATTAGTCAAATGGAAAAGGAGGTTCAAAAGCTCACTGAAGAAAATAGTTCTTTAAAAATGAGAGTGGAGCAGATGAAAACTAATGACATTACAAGAAACCAAGAAATTACAAAACAAAAGCAAAAGAATGAAAAAATAGACGATAATGTGAAATACCTCATTGGAAAACCAACTGACCTGGAAAATAGATCCAAGAGAGACAAGTTAGAAATTATGGGACTACCTGAAAGCCATGATCAATAAAAGAGCCTAGATATCATCTTTCATGTAATTATCAAGGAAAACTGCCCTGATATTCTATAATCAGAGGGCAAAATAAATATCGAAAGAATCCACTAATCACCTCCTGAAAGAGACCCGAAAAGAGAAACTCTTAGGAATATTGTAGTCAAATTTCAGAGTTCCTAAGTCAGGGAGAAAATATTGTAAACAGTTAGAAAGAAACAATTTGAGTACTGTGAAAATACAATCAGGATAACACAAGATCTGGCAACTTCTACATTAAGGAATCAAAAATCTTGGAAATATGGGATTCCAGAATTCAAAGGAACTGTGATTAAAACCAAGAATCACCTACCCTGCAAAGCTGAGCATAATACTTCAGGGGGAAAAATGGCCATTCAATGATATAGAGGACTTTCAAGCGTTCTTGATGAAAAGACCAGAACTGAAGAGAAAATCTGACTTTCAAACAAAAGAATCAAGAGAAGCATGGAAAGGTAAATAGGAAAGAGAAATCATAAAGGACTTTCTAAAGCTAATCTGTCTACATTCTTACATGGAAAGATAATATTTGTAACTCTTGAGACTTTTCTCATTATTTGGGTAGGTGGAGGGATTGTACACACACACACATACATATTGACAGAGAGCACAGGTTGAGTTGAATCAGGAGGGATGATATCTATAAATAATAAAATTAAAGGATGAGAGAGGAATATTGGATTTAAAGATTTGGGAGGAGAAAGAGAGAAATGGAATGAGGCAAATTGTATCTCTTAAAAGGGATAAGAAAAATCTTTTTCAGTGGAGGAGAAAAGGGAGGAGGTGAGCGGGGAAAAGTGAAGCTTACTCTCTTCACATGTGGCTTAAGGAGGGAATAACATGCTCACTCAATTTAGTATGAAAATCTATCTTACATTACAGGAAAGTAGGGGAGAAGTGGACAAGTGAGGTAAAGGGAATGATAAAAAGGAGGGCAAATGGAAGAAGGGAGTAATTAGAAGCAAACACTTTTGGGAAGGTATAAGGTCATGTGAGAGAATAAAATAAATGGGGGACAGGGTAGGGTGGAGGGAAATATACTTAGTCTTACACAACATGACTATTATGGAAATCTTTTTCAAAATGACTCATAAATAGCCTGTATTGAATTGCTTGCCTTCTCAGTGGGGATGGGTAGGGAAAGAGGAAGGCAGAGAAGTTGGGATTCAAAGTATTAGAAACCAATGTTGAGAATTGTCATTGCTTATACCTGGAAAATAAGAAATACAGGTAATGGGGTATAGAAATCTATCTGGTCCTACAAGAAAAGAGAGAAGATTGGGATAAGGGAAGGTTGGAGTTTGATAGAAGGGAGGGCACATCAAGGGAAAGGGTAATGAGAATGCAAGGTGTTATGGCGTGAGGGGAGGGGAGAGATGAGAAAAATTGGAACTCCAAATTTTGTGGAAATGAATGTCGAAAGCTCAAAATACATAAATAAACATATAAAAACAAAAAAAAGAAAGATTTTTTTAAAAGCAACTTCTTAAAAGTTTTCAAACTTTCCATTAACACCATTATGAAGCCAAGCAGTATATTTGTTTGTCTGTCTCTAGCCCGCTCACTCCTCTGAGGCTTCTGTAATAAAGGAGAGAAGGAGAGAGGGAGATCAGCCCCAGCCCCAGCCACTCCGAATGGATGCATTGACAATTTAACAACACACTTCACAAACCCATAGACAAACACAGAACAGATAGAGCAACACAGTTCCTCTCTTTTCAGAAAGGAAGCTAATTTTAGGTTTGACTGGTCAAAATTCAACTATGCATCTGAATTTACTCTGACTCAACGGAGAGTTTGCCACCCCAAACTCAGTTTCCTCAGCAAAAGACTGATCCAGAGTGAAGCTGATCTTTGCCCACTATACTGACTTATGTGGTACAGCTGCAAAGTTTTCTCCTTTCCTTCCTTCCTCTGTAGTCCTGCCCATGGTCCAAGGTGAAGTGCTTGGACTGGAGGAGATGTAACTTATAGGGACTGTAAAAGAAAACTTTCTTACAGTAGAATTCAACCCACAAATTGAATCTCACTTCTTCCAAAGCAGCAAGTAGAGTGCCCCCCACCTTTTGGGAGAGCCTCACGTTGAGTATCATATTTGTTAGAGATAAACTTGACACGCAAAAAAGATATGAAGAAAAAATTATTAAGAATGGAGTCCAGAGGAGGGAAAGCCTGTGTTCCTTCCCCCAAAGGAACTAGTAGCTTCCAGCATGACCACTGGAAGGACTATGACCAGGTCAGGATGAGGCAGGACCCTTATAGAATTCTAAACTTTGAATTTCCCATGATACTGTCCCCTGGCTATGTTCTCCTCTGTGATAGCTCCTTCCTCACACAGCTCCTTGGGCCTGTGCATTAGTTTCTGACCTGTAAATTGCCCATGCTAGGTCACAACCCTCATCAAAGTGTGGAAATAAAACTTACTTCTTGTTTTTCCACGTTTCCCTATTACCTATAAATTATTAATGGAAAATACTTTAACCAATTACTTATATTAATTATATAAGTCACAGTACTTGTTCTTCTCTACCCTTCTCCTTCCACTTCCTTCTCATTGGATGAAAGCTATAATGAGACTTTTGTAAAACACTTAGATTACTTCCAAGGCACATAGTACATGCTTGCCAGGCCTAGAGGCCTGAGGGCTACCCGAGTCTTCTTACCTTACCTCTATCGGAGGTCTTCAGCTGGCCAAACCGGATAGTCGTGTGAGAGAAGAGACCTTCCAGAGTCGAACAAGGGTTGAGCTTTATTTCAGGGTCTAGTTACAAGTGCAGGGGAATTCTTCCTTAGGAGGGAGAGAGAAAGATCTCCCAAAGAGGCAAAGATCTTACAATAAGAGATTGGAAGTAGAAGTATAAGTGGGGAGAGAGGGGGAGGGGAGAGAAGAAAGAGGAAAAGCGGAGCCTTGTGTCCTCACACGTGGCCCCTCCGCCCAAGAGCACTTTCAGGCTTTCCTGATTCTGCTTAAGCTCTCCAGCCATATAGTTTGTATCTGAATACCGTGCTGTTAGATAACAATAGTGTGCCCAGATCCGGGACAATCTCGAGGGCGGGGAGAGCTCTCTCCCATCACGTCTCTCATGGGAAGAGGCGGAAATACACGAGATAGCTCGGTTCACCTCGATTCCCAGTCGTTTTCCTGGGGGGCCTCATGAGAACTCTAAGATTTAGAAGTTCCCACCTTTACCTGCCCGAGACTGTCCACATGGAATTGAGCTTCCATCCCCAGCACGTGCTTAGTCAATGCTTATTCCTTCCCCTCGCATTTAACCTCTCAGTGCCCAAGGTAACTCTCTAAGATCATAAATTACAGAGAAATTTCAATTCTGCATCAGTGGAGGTTACTGATATACCCAGAATTCTCCAACGAAAACTGTGAATACACCTTTAAAAATTATCTGTTCAGGCTAAGGAAAGTACACCCCCCAAAAAATCACACACTGCCTCATCTATACAATATCCAGGCACATGATGTAAGATACAGAATACTGGGTTTGTAGTCATTACACTTAGATTTTAATCATGGCTATGGTGCTATTCGGTATAGTTGAAAGAACACTGATTTAGCATCAGAGACTTGGACAAAATTCTAGCTTTTCTACTTACTCTCTATGTGATATTGATCTTTATTTGATAATTGTAATTTGAGGAATTTGGTTTAGGTGATGCTAACAGTTTTTTTACACTTTAAATCCTGTGGTTCTACCATGTGAAATTTACATAACGTTACTCTTATAAGATTATAAAATGAAAAGGTTGGATTAGACGATTTTTAAACTCTCTTAAAGCTTCATATCTTATGAAAAAATGATCATTTTTGTTTGTTTCCTACATGTATTAAAATAATGTTAATATATGTACAGTTAGAAAAATGATACTTTCTCATAGAGTTTTCTACCGAGGATAGAAAAAAAGCTAGACTTGTTTATAAAAAATATATAACTCAGATAACAGGCCTTTGGACCACAGAGTCTGAATTTCCTTGATAGCATTTAGATGACCTTTGCCTTCCAGATGTTTCCATTAGCCTATAATAGATTTCCATTTCATGGGTGCTTAACTTCTTAAAATAGAGCAGAAGGAGACAACATTTTTATTCTGGTGCTTATTTGAGCTGTCGGGAACTGGGTCAGCAAGAGAACCCAGCTCTGTCTTCAAATGGACTTCTTTCAAAAATAAATTTACCTCAAATAGTGCAGCTGACTCCTTAGTAGAACAAAGGAAATAACAAAAGCAAACCTCTTACTACTTTTATGCAATCTTTTCAAGGACTTGTGAGTCTTTGAAATGAAGAAGGGAAGTAAATTGAGATGTATGTGATGTTTGCATTGTATCTGTAGTATGTTACACATATACATTTCAAACACTGAGAAAGGAGCTTACTGTATATTTTCTGTTTGTCATTTGCTTGGCATTTGTTCAGATGAAAATATAACAATGTAACCATTGGAGTAAATAGAGTATTTGGTCATGTTGCTTTGTGAGTTGGAAAACAAAGCAGAACCAAAGTCTTTTCTGGGAAATTTAAGGACATAATGAGGGATTCTATTCTTGCTTAAAAGTTAAGTTGCTTTGTCATGAATTCACAAGCCCTTTTTGAGCCAAGACTAGAGAAAAGAAAAGGTAAAAAAGGATCAAAATATGAATAAGGTATGCATGTAAGTATGCTTTGTGAATATCAGTTTAAAACTTCTTTTGTCCATTAATTTCATGTGTGTTTACTAAGTATCTATTACATTCACATCTTTGTGTTGTTATTGTTAGTGAATTTAAAAGGATATGTTTTATATTTGCATAATATGTGACCTTTGAGAAAACTAATTTCTACATTCTTAGTATTTTAACATAAGTTGTTATATTTTTAATAGTAAAGTTTAAGTTCAAACGAATTTTCAGGATCGTGAATGATGTGTTTCCCTATTAGCTTCAAATTGTTGTGGGAAATACTTGTAATAACACAGCTCAATGAACTGGTTTGTAGGACCAACAAATCATCAATCTTTCATTAAAATTTATTATATGTTATGTAGACATTTATTATATAAACACATATTATATGCCAAGTGCCATGGTAAGAATTAGAGATATAAATACATGAGAAAAAGACTACTTGATCTCAAGGAGATTACATTCTAGTGGAGGAAAGACGGCTTACCAAAGGGAGTTGAAACGTGGAGGGGTAGGGTGGTTAAGTAAGGAGAATCCAAATCAAAGTAAGAAGATAAGTGAAGGATGATTGTCCCGGACCCTCCTCAAAATAGATGTTCCTGGAGGACCTCATCAAAGGGGAAAGATGAACATAGAGAAATAGGGATTTTCCAGGGATATTTTGGGAAAAAGTCACAATGACTGAAGGAACATCCAGGGTGAGCAAGTAGCTGAGGTATGGCAGCAAAGTCATTTGAGTGACATATAAAGATAGGAGAGCAATAAAAGATGTTTCTCTTGAGCTTTTCATTAAAATAGAAGTTCTGGGAAGAACTCATTAGTAGGAGAAGGGAGCCATAGAGGTACAGAGATGTCATTAAGTCCTACTTCAATTTACAGATGAGAAAACTGAGGGTAGGTTTAGTGACTTGCAGGGTCTTACAATTGGAAAGTATTTGAGCTAGGATCTGAACTAAGGTTTTCCTTACTCCCTCAGCAGTACTTGACTTTGTCATCTTCATTCCACCATATCACAATAATTTATAAATAGAATGTGTCCCAAAATCTGTTTTGAATTGGGAACAAATTTACCCTTGGAAATAATGTTACAACTCATGGTCAGACTGCCAGGTTGGCTATCAATGGATTATTTAACCTAGACTAAAGCTAGAAAAATCCATATTCACATGGAAAAAAATGATAGAGAAATGATTGTAATATTAGCATTTAAAAGTTAAAGGTATGAGGGAGATGCAATATTTCTAATGCAATGATGACTTGATTTTCTAAGGTCTCTTAGACCTTAGAAGATGTGATTGGAAAGATGTGATTGGAAAAACAAAACAAGACAAAACAAAAATACAGGTTAATTAGAAAATGAGGAGATGGATGGAAGTTTTAGTGATGATTCAAAAATATATTTTGGAGCTCATAAGGCCCTTAGTAATTCATAGGATCATGAATCTAGAATTTAAAAGGAGCTTAGAAGCTGTCTAATTTGACTCTCTCATTTTATAGTATAGACTAGAGGTTTCCAAACTTATTTAACCTACTGCCCCCTTTTCAAAAAATTACTCAGTACCCTCCCTACTCCTGGAAATTTATTTTCCTTAACCCTTTAACATTTTTTTTTTGAAATTTGAGCTATTTCAATCAAACATAAAATACTTTAAAAAAGGTACATCTTAAATGAATAATTTATTGCAAATTTGTGGGTTTTTTCCTGCACTAAAATTTTTATGATGAAATATTGCATCACATAACAGTGTAGTACCATATTGTAAACAAGTCATTGTCTACATGTATTCCTGCCTATGCATCTGGACTTCCTGACAATTCATGACATGCTCCCATGCCAACACTTGCTTGTTAAAACCTCTAGGTGATCTCGACTACTCATCCAATATAACTTTCCTTTTGTGCATTTACTTGGAGTAATCACTACTACTTTAGCTCTGTTGCACAACAGATGAAGCATGTGTGAATGGTTTTTCAAAATTTTCTTATCTTTTCTTCTTTTCTTATGCTTCTATTGCCCCCTTATTTTTATTCAGTGCTACTCAATTTTACCTGAGGCTACCTTGCCATCCCCCAGCACCCTCCAGGGAGCTGTATCACCCACTTTGAGAACCTGTGGTATAGACTGAGATTCAATGGGTTCAAGTGATTTGCTTGAATGTAAACATAAAATAAACATAGAAATTGGGTGAAACCCAAGTCCTCTAACTTAGTGCTGGTTCTTTTATTTTGTCTAATGTCCTCTTAAAACTTTAGACTTCTCCCCCATTGTTATAGATATTTATCTCAAATTCATGAAACAGTGATTAGTTTTCTGCTTAATATAATTTTAAGAATTTGATTTTGGTGTTTGGATTACAAATAAAAGTGGGAGACAAATAAGCAAGAGAGAAGGAAAGGAGGGAAGGAGGCTTAAAAATGTTTGTGTTCTATATGTTTGGAATATATTTCTTGAAATAAAATTAATTTAGAAAAAGAGCATAAGAGAATGTCAAAAAAAAAGGGTACATTGTAACCCAAGTGCAAAATCTCCCTCCCCAAAAGGTGAGAAATTAGATATTCAAGAAATACTGGGCTAGTCATTTCCTTATCTGAGCCAGCAGGTGGCACCCCAGCTCCAGATCAGCTTAGAACTGCTTCTACTCACTTGCTTTGGCAACTTGACAGAAGTTTATTTGATGCAGTTTATAAGCTGACAGCCCCTTCTAACTGTGCACTAACAACATATTTGGACTGTCTCTCAGATAATGATGATAATGGTATGTCATCTGAAAAGTGAGCATGTCTTAGTTGAGGTTACCCTAATTACTGACGTTGTGTCGAAGGTTCTTCCTTACTCCTTGTAGGGTCTTTATGGAAAGTAAATACTTGGTCTTGCCCAGAGATAGTAGACATTTAGATTTAATTATATGTTCAGCTTTCTATAAGAGATCATGTCATTAATAATGCATTTCATGAAGAATGTAGATGCTTCCATATATGCTTTCATAAAGCTTTTATTTTCCTTCATTTTTCATTTTGAAAGAATATTGTTTTGAGATTGCTTGTCATTTGTGAGTAAAATAAGGTAAATTGGGTTTGGAGCATTATTGCCACCTGTCTCTTAATAGTAAAATTAGCCTGACAAATCTATTCCTATGGTCTTCACTATACAGTGATCTCTATCTTACAATTAAATATGGAAATCTTCCAATGAAAAAGAGAATTTTCTTGCAAGTAGAGTTCATAAGAAGAATTCTAAATTTAGAGAGAAACAACATTACCTTAATAATAATGTATGAATTTGGATATATAGTAGTAAAGTAGCATAGTAATAAATAAAGTAGCAAATTAAATACATTGAACTCAAATAAGTAGTTATTTGGTGAAAGTCATTATTAGTTCATAACTGCATAATTCTTATGGTTATTTAAAAAATGGGAAATAACTATGCTCCATTCTAATGAGAAATGAAGTGAAATTAGATTTTTTTTCTACATGGTAAACAAAAGCATAATACATGATTTATCCAAAATATAAGAAAGTCAAAAGGCCACATTGACACTATCTTAAAAGTTGTTCAGTTCTCATGAAATTAATTAAGCAATGTAAATTGTTCATATATCTAGTAATTATAAACTTGTGATCCTAGTTGTAGAGTTGCCTAGAACCTTAGAAATCATGTATCCTAAGGCTGTTTTGCAGATTAGGAAGCTGAGATCCGAAGAATCTCAGAGATTCAGAGTTGTGAATTGCGCAGACTCATATAGATGATGACGACAATGGTGATGAGAAACTGGAATGCTCTCTTTTGGGCTACACAAACACACACACACATACCATATATATATATATATATGTATATATACATAAAATTTTTAAAATATATTTTTAAGGTCTGTTGTCTTTACAATCTGTTGTGAGGAAAAAACAACAATAATCTTCTCCCCCCTCCAGACCAAGCTCCCTTTGTAAAACAGAAAAATAATTAGGAAAAAAATCTGATACAGTAGCTACATTTGACAACATACAAATACTGAAAAATGTGACTTTCTCTCCCTATAGTCTCCCGTCTCTCCGCTGTGAAGATTGCGCAATCAAATAGGGAGGCACATTTCGTTATATTTTCTCCAGGGTAGTCACTGATTTCTAATTTACCTGGAGCTGAGCTATCTTCTACTCGTCTTTTCATTTGCATTGTTTTAGTCTTTATATATTTTGATTAATAGTTCTGCTTACTTCATTCGGGGTTCAGTCATTTGCTTGGCTGGGTCTGACTCTCTGTGATCCCATTTGAGATTTCCTTGGTAAAAATACTGGAGTGGTTTGGTATTTTCTTGTCCAGTTCATTTTACAGAGAGACTGAGGTAAACAGGGTTACGTGACTTGCCCAGGATCACATAGCTGGTAAGTGTCTGAGACCGGATTTGAACTCATGAAGATGAATTCATATGTAAACTCATATGTAAGTTCATAAGTTCTCTGAAAAAGTCATACAAATCATATTTTGTTTCTCTGAATTCCTCATATTTATCATTTCTTACTGAAAAAATAATATTCCATTCTAATACTATACCATGATTTACTCAGTCATTCTCAATCAATAGGTATATGCCCCCCCAATTCTTTGCTTCTCTTACATAGAAAATCTTTGCTCAGGTTGAGGGGAATTCCAAAATATTGGCATGCAAGATCGTCTGGAGAGGCTTTGCTCAGGCTGTCTCCAAATCAAGTAAAGCCATTTATTTTAGATAACACACACACACACACACACACACACACACACACACACACACACACACACACACACCAAGAAGGCTCCTCCACCTCTTAAGGGAGATGTAACTTAAGAGATTGCCCAGCATAAGGAGGGAGAGCTTCTTAATGGAGACAGCAGCTCCTTAAGAGAGGTAGCCCTCCAAGGCAAAGGGAGTAGCTTTCCCAAGGGAAATAGCAGCTTCAGGTAGATGACTACTTAAAGGAGATGCCCCTCCCCTTAAGGCAGATGCCTGCTTAAGGGAAATCCCTAGAATGCTCTTCCCTTATGCATCCTGTTTTCTGTCAACTCAAATCCTACCTTCTGTTGGAAACTCTTCTCTGTCCACTTAGCTACCAGTGCTTTCCCTTTGAGATGACATTCTATTTATAATGCACTATGTTTTTCCCTCCATGTATGTGTGTGTGTGTGTGTGTGTGTGTATCTCCAGCTCTTAGCACAGTCTTTGGCACACAGTAAGCATTCAATAAGTGCTTGCTGATTCACTGATATAATGATTAGTGGGTTGGTCTTACAGTCAAGCTGATCTGGGTTCAAATTTTGCCTCTGATACACACTTGCTACATGACACCTAACAAGTCACTCAACTCATTGTATTAGGCAGCTCTTTTTGGCTATAAATTACACACTGACAATCCTTGTCACTAGAGTAAGTTTCCATGTAAGGAGTCCCCTACATGATTAAAATCATATGTTTTGAAAAAAAAACACAGCAAAACTAATAACTTTCACTTATGCCATAATTTTAAGCCAGCTCTCTATTCAGTCAGCTTTTCTTTTTAAATGGAGGGAGTAGGGATATGTGCTTTCTAAATAATTCTTATATGAAAGAATGCCTCTTTTTTGATGCCCTGTCTACCATCCAGTTTTCTCTTATAAGATATTGAGGAGATCTTATTTGTTCTCTGTTGATCAAGTTTGTTTCCAATATTTACCTCTTCCCCTGAAAATATTAATCGTTGCCCTACACAGAGGATCAGTTTCCTTCTAATTTGAAAGTAATTTTACTACTTAACAACCCCCATAATTTCAGTAGACTTAACCATTGTTTACTAAATATTCCATATAGACCTAAATATCCTATTATGTATATATATTTAATGCATATTTGCATTCAACCCCCAAATAAGCATATTGTGAAAAATGCTGCTGCTTGCTCTCTCTGCCCCAGAATACAGGCAAGGTGCCTCCAATAAAATTTTAGGGTTTTGTGGAGCTCTTTTCCAGGATAGGTACATCAGGGTATTCAAATTGTGTCAGGGTACAACAACAACAATTTTCAAAAGAGTTGAGTGAGGAGCAAACAGCTATTCTTGGGAGATGGAAATATATATTATATGTAATATATGTTTAAATATTTATAAGTATATATAATATATGTAAAATACTGTAGTCTTAGAAGTGATACAGTACTACAGGTTTCATCATTAGTATAATCATCAATCAACATTTTCTGTACATGTCAACATCATGTAACAATTAAATTTTAGAGCAGTTCTGAACTCTCAGTGGCTATATAAGAATTACCAGAAAGAATGTCCATTATAATATACTGGACAAATGGTCATCCAGCCTTTGAAGAAAAGCCAGTGGGGAAAACAAACTACCTCCTGGGTTGTCCGTTTGCTTTTCATACAGTTCAATTGGTAGGGAATATTTTTTGACTCAAACTTAAATTTAATTCTTTGAAACTTATTTTTCTTCCATTTTTGAATGTACACACACACACACATTTATATTGAGGACAAGAGGAAGGTAAAACAAAGGATAACACAACTTATTGGAACAAGTACATCAATAGCAGTAGATCATTCTTAATCTCAATCTTAAACAGGAAAGCATTTATTAAATGTTTACTATGTATGATGCATTGCTAAGGGATACAAAGGAAAAAGTGTAACAATCCTTACTTGAATTTTAATTAGGGAGAATGGATATGAAATGTGAATATATACAGATAATATATACAATGAATGCTTTACAGTTTTGGAAGAGCCATTTTAGCATTTGGTGGGGGGGTGGTGTTGAAAAAGCCTTCATAGTGAAAGTTTCTGTTGAGTTGAGTCTTGAAGGAAACCAGGGAGTTCAGTAAACAGGTGAAAAGGAGATGCATTACAAGTGTGGGGGGTAGTCAGTACAAAAGAAAGGGGATGAGAGATGGTAAGAGATGTGGGTAATACTGAAAAGTTAAGTGCCTTGCTCATGGTCACATGGCCAATCTCACTCTATGAGAGTCAGACTTCATACATAGTAGGGGTTCAAAAAACATTAGTTCAACTGAATTGAATTAAAATTTGTGGTTGATATAGCTAAGTATAGTCTGATACGAATTCTATTTGAGGAAAGTGATTTTTCAGAGTTCAGAGAATGGATACGTGGAATACCAGGAACTTATATTTAATAGGAAATAACAACCCAACACCAATAGGAGGCAAGAATGTACAAGAACAATGAATGCCCACATAGCTAGAATACAGAAGGAGAAAGGGGAGTAAAGTTTAAGAATTTGGAAAGGTAGGAGTCAGGTTGTGAAAGTTTAAATGTCAAAGTAATTTATATACACATCTCAAAGCCTAGGGAGTCATTAGAGTGATGTGAGAAAGAAGGTGATGTGATTAGACTTAGAAAAATCTCTTTGGCAGCTATGTAGAGAGTATGTGTTGCAGTGGGAAGAAGTTGGGAAGAAGGAGAATAGAAAATGAGCTACTGGAATAGTCCAGGTGAGAAGTGATGAGAACCTGAATGAACTAGGGTAATGATTGAGTGAAAGACAAAGCCACATATGAGATAGATGTTGTGGAGATAGAAATGCCAAGACTGACAAATGGGGTGAGTGAATATGAGCAGCCAACAGTGATGCCAAGATCATGAAATTGAATAAGTCAAAGGATGGGGGTAATCAGGTACTTTGTAAGAAGGATGGATGGGGATGGAAAATAATGAGCTTTGCTTTAGACACATGAGTTTAAGTTTTTAATTTTGTGTTTAAAATCTCTCTGGTCCATCTAATTAGAAATGTTCAATAGGGAGGTGAAGGAGCAGCATAGCAAAGGGGATAGAGTAATGGGAGTCTGGGAAACCTGAGTCTGAATACTGAATCACACATTTTCTAACTGTGTAATCTGGGACAACTCATTCAATGTCTCTCATACTTGATTTCTTCATCTGTTAAATGGGATTAAGGATAACACTTAACTCACATGATTTTTGTGAGAATTTAATGGGATAGTAAATTTAAAATATTTGGAAAACATTAAAGTGCTATACTATATGTATTAGCTAATCATATTTAGAGGAGTAGAAAAAAAGCCTACCAACTTTGTTTGTATTTTCTTCAAACAAAAGACTATTCTGGCCAGGGAAGAATAAAATAAAAGCATCTAAAAAGGGGTACAAAATAAATGAGATAATATGATAACATCTCACCTTATAATCTGAACTGTTGTAATAAGCTCCTAAATGTTCTTCCTGTCTCAATCTCCATTCCATCCTTCACATTAACTCCTAAAGACATTTTCCTTAAACATGGTTTTAGCCATGCCACTTCCCTTCTCCCAAAACTCCAGTGGCTCTCTATTACTCCTAGGGATCATTTAAAGGCAACCTGGCTCCAACATTGCTTTCCAGCTGAACTACATATTATCCCACTTCATACAATTTGCAGTATAATCCTCTTGATGTGTCTTTTACACAGAACTCCATACTTCATCTCCATGCCTTTGAACAGGCTGGTCTATATGCCTAGAATGCACTCTCTGATTTTCTCTGCCTCTTAGAATCACTAAACTCTTTCTAAATTCAGCTTAAGTGCCACTTTTCATTTTCCAGATCCAAACTGGGACTAATGTTTTCTTTCCCAGATTACCTGAAAATTATGTATTAATCATGTATACGTTCTTTATATGTTCATATACATACATGATGCTTCCCTAAACTTTTTGAAAGCAGGTCCTATTTCAGTTTTGGCTTTCCATAATCAGAGCTTCACACCTGGCACATAATACACACTTAATAAATGCTCAATGATTTATTTAATGATTGATCTACCTGCTCTCTTTGAGCTAAAGTCACCTAATCTTGATGAACTATATACTAACTTCTTAAAAAAATTGTTAGTACTACTAAGCTGTTATCAATGAAATCTGAAAAATTCATAAAATAGGAGTGGAGGTAGGAGGGAGAGGAAGTAGATTTATTTTTTTTTCAATAGTGAGAGTAGGTTGCTACAGACATGAGATGCTACATGAACTTTCAGATGAAGTCTGTATATTATTAGTTTTGTTACAAGAAATCTAGAACACTGTGTATAGTATATGTAGAATAATTTCACATATACAATTATATACCTGCATAAATACACACACATACACCTATTTGTGTCTAGTGGTAACCATCTCTATGGAAGGGGGGAATGTAGATAAAAGGAGAAAAAAGAAATATACATGATAATCTTGTTTGATGTTTGAAAGGATTAGTAAGTTGTTTATATTGGATTTGCAGTTTCATGTACAATGATCTTTTTCTTGTACAATGTATTAATATAAGAAAATGTATAAAAATGTATAATATAATAAATTCAATAAAATATGTTAACATAATAAATTCCATAATTTATTCCATAAAATGTATTAGTATAATAAAAAATAAAAGAGAAAATAAGGCAAAAAAGAGACCTCTTACCAAATGGAAGGAATCTGAAAATATTCACAATGCAAAAAAAAAAACATAAAAAAATTTTAACAAATAACATAAGCATCATAGAGTTTTAGGTTGGTGCTTCAAGAACAATGAACAAATATGGCTCAGTTTACACAAAAGGAAGGGAATATATATTTGAAAATGTTAGTATCGGACAAAATTTTGCCAAATGTTACAAAAAGGATAATTTGAGTAGTTGGAAAGAGAAACAATGATCACTAAAAGTCAACATGGCTAAATCCAAAGATGCTAAATTATACTAATATTAATTCCTTCTTTTAACAGTACAAAAATGATAGATTAAAGAAATGCCATAGACATGGTTAAATGTCATGCTGGAGTTCAAGTGTACCAACTCATCATAAAACTGTGAGTGTTGTGGAGATCTGCAGGCCAGATCTCTTCAGGAGCACTCCAGGGATTTTTCCTTGACCTTATGCAATTTAGCATGAATTCTTAGCTGAACACCTAGATAGCATGCCTAACAATTTACAAAATTCATAATGCGTCAAGTGACAGTGAGCACACCGGATAACAGAAACAGTATTTGAAATGTCCTTGCTATACTACAATGATGAGTAGACCCTGATAAGATGAACTTTGATAAAGATTAATATAAAATTGTATACTTGGGTTTAGAAAATCAGTGATAGAAAAAAGAAAAGAAAATCAATGGTACAAGTGCATAATATGGGAGACAGGGTTAGACTACCATTTGGGTGAAAAGTCGATGAAGCTTTAGAGGACCAGAGTGAGTGAGGGTGAGCCCCTTGGAGTCTGCCCTGCTTAAACGACTACATCTGGAATTTTGTAGTCAGTTCTCATTTTAGACAGTTGATGAAGTCTCACAATATGTTCAGAAGAGGATTAAGAAGTCTTGGGAACGTGCCATGTTGTAATCAGGAAAGTTTAGACAGAGAGAGAGAGAGAGAGAGAGAGAGAGAGAGAGAGAGAGAGAGAGAGAGAGAGAGAGAGAGAGAGAGAGAGAAAGACAGAGAGACAGACAGAGACAGAGAGAGACAGAGACAGAGAAAGAGAGACAGAGAGAGACAGAGACAAAAAGAGAGAGAGAGAGTGAGAGAGATAGGAGAGACAGAGAGAGACAGAGACAGCGAGAGACAGAGACAAAGAGAGATCTCTTTCACAGTTGTTTTTGACTTCTGCTACTCTAGAATTTGTTCAGAGTCATTTTTACAGATATTTTATGGACTATGTGGGGGAGCTTCTACAGGTCTGTCTTTCTACTCCACCAACATAAAACCTTATTATCAACTAGATCTTAAAGTTGAGTAGACTTACTTATAAGGTAGTGAGTTTCCCATTACTAGATTTCTTCAAAGGACATATGAATGTTCACTTGTAAAAGGTCTCTACAATTGACTTGTGTTAGATATAGCCTAGACTAAAAGGATCTTAAGGCCCCTTCTATCTGTGATTAACCTTTGGTCTCCTTGCCTCAAATCTCTTTCCACTCCAGTGCAATTTCCAGCCAGCTGCCAAAATGATCTTCAAATCATGTCACTACTTCTTTGTCTGTTCAATAATACCCAGTGGCTCCCTATTATTGTCAAGGATCAAATGTAAAAACCTCTGTTTTGCTTTTGCCCCTTGAGCAGGGTAGGGAGGACAAAAGGGAGTACCCAGCATTTTCTGTGGAGTCCAAACCAAGCAGGACTACTGATAGAAAGTGGAAAGTCAGTTGGAAATTTCAGCTTTTAGTGGATATGACATCATGTCCCCTAGAGTCCAAATCAAACAGAGCTGCTTATGGGAAGCAGAGGGTTAGAAAGTTCAGATTCCAGTTCTCTTTAAAAGAAAGCTTTAGGAAGAAACTGGTGCTTTGTATCTAGCCCTCTGCCAGGCCTAGAGGCCTGTATTGGGCTACCCGAGTCTTTCTTACCTCACCTCCCGAGGTCTTCGGCTGGCCAAAACCGGATGCACATATGAGAGAAAGGACGTTCTAAAGTCGAACAAGGGTTGAGCTTTATTACAGGGTCTAGTTACAAGTGCAGGGGAGTCTTCCTTAGGAGGAAGAGGGGGAGATTTCCTAAGGAGGCTAAGCTTAAGGGATTGGAAGTAGAAGTACAAGCGGGGAGAGAGGGGGAGGGGAGAGAGGAAGGAAGAGGAGCGGAGCCTACTGTCCTCTTGGCTCCACACGTGCTAAGAGAGAGCTTTCAGGCTTCCTCATTCCTACTTAACCTTCAGCCACACAGTTTGCATCTCAATACCGTGCTGTTAGGTAACTAGGTGTGCTCCAATCCAGGACGACCTCGAGGGCAGGGAGACTCCACCCATCAGGTATCTCCAGGGGAGAGGCGGAAATACCCGAGCTAGCCGAGCTAGCTCAGTCTGACCTTCTCGAACCCCCGCTGTTCATGGAGGGCCTCGTAAGACTCTAAGATTTAGAAGTCCCACTTTTACCCACCCGAGACCGTCCACACGGAATTGAGCTTCCAATCCCAACAGCCCTCCAATCAGAGCGGAGAGGAGGCTAAGGAAATTGAAAAAGTGTGATGAAGACAACCTGTGTCTCAATGCTTCAGACACACCCCTAGCTGTATGACGTTAGTCAAGTCATTTAATATTTCTATGCCTCAGTTTCAATAACCATAGCACTTACTTTACAAGGTTATCATGAGGATCAAATGAGTTAATATGAGAAAAATGCTTTACAAATTTTAAAGCATCATATGAATTCTACTATTATTTGGAGTAATAACAGCACATAAATTTTTAGGTTTTTAAACCACATGTGTTATCTCATTTGATCCTCACACCATATTGCATTATTATCTGCCTCTCTGCTTGGTTTGGACTCCAGGGAACATGATGTCCCACCCAGGATAAGCTGATTATATGAAATCTCCTTGGAGTCCAAACTAAATAGAGCTACTGAGGGAATGGGAAGAGACCAAGCAGGAATATATCTCCTGATTGAACCCATACTTCTCCCAGCATCCAACAGTTTGACTAGAAGTTTTGGAACAACTCCATGAGATAGGTGTTATCATTATCCTTATTACTTATATGAAGACTTAGACTCAGAAATCTTAAACAAGGTGCTTAGGTTCAGTTTCTAATACATATCTAAGACAGGATGTAAACAAGTCTTCCTTACTTCAACTCCAGTATTCCAGATATTACACCTAGCTATTGAGGACCAGATTTCAGGGGATAAAAACAGTGAAAAATAAGCAGGCATGGTGGAAGGAATGGGAAATGCTAGGGGAACATTGTGTGCTCTGCAGAAAAGGAGCAAAAGAATTAAGGTTGCAAAAGATTAGCAGATTTTACTATTGAATTTAATATACTTAAAACCTTTCTTCCTCTTTCATTAAAACCTCCTTTCCATTTTTCAGTTGCCATGATTGTTTATTCTATCTTCTGTAAAAAGAAGTTTCCTCAGTCAAATTTATGCCTGAATTTCCAACATAGGTAATTCATAATGGATGTATCTTGGAAGCAAGTATTGCAGTTAACAAGACATTCTAGAGTATATTTTGGAAAGACATTGGAGTCAATGGACTTGTAAGCATTGTTAGAGTTAAATACAATTTAGACATCCACCTTAGTCAAAGTGTTTTCAGAAATTTGTTAAGTTGGAGTAAATGAGTTGAGCTTCTTAGGGGAAAAAATGTATGAACTTCAGTAATGAATGAGGGAGAGAATTCAAGAGACCCTCAGCTCTAGTTTAATTAGGATTGATTAAGTGCTAAAATGATAATGAAACAAGGGATCTGGAGCTATTATTTGAACTCCAGGTTGGGAGGGAAGACAGGTTGTCCCTGAATTGAAATATGAGAAGTAGTTCAAAGAAGCAGGATAAGATTTTTCTATGTTGTTTAGTGGTCAGCTATATGAAATTATTCTTCTGATGTAAACTTGTTAAACTGTGGAAGTAGAAGTAGCCTAATTTTCTTAACAATAGCATCATTATGCTGGTGCTGTATTACCATTATATACAATTTCCCTTAATATCTTCTAATCATTTGTCTTGCTATTTCATATTCAAATACTAAGTATGAAGTCAATAGTTTGTTTTCATCTGATTACAAATGTCATTTTAAAAGCATTTTTCTTGGATTTTATGCTTCTTAAATTCTCTCTTCCTCATTATTCTCCTAGTAACTATTTTAACTTATTTGATATACAATATCCCTACTGTACTATTTTCTGTAATTTATAGAGCTTCCTGTAAAATAATTAATGCCATAAAACTCTTTGGACTGGAGTGTTTAGTAAATAGTTTTGATATTTATTTCTTCATAACAATTGCTAAACACTATTGTTGGGTAATATAATATTGTTTTTCAAAATATATACCTATATAGCTCCAAATGTTCAAATATCTTGTAAGTTTACTCTTTAGCTAAAAATAACCAAGATCTGAATAGAAAAATAGTTCATTAATATAAAATGTTTGCTTTAATCAAATTTTTCTATCATTTGTGAATTATTGGCTATTTAATTTTGCCTAACTGTTAATTAGTACTAACTGAAATTATCTCTAGAAAGCAAAAAAAAAAATTATGTTTGTTAAACTATATTAGCCTCACTACTCATCATGTACCATCCATTCTTGTAATGAGTATTTTAAATATTCTAATGTAATAATAATACTAATTATGGTTACTACCTGTTGCTTCCTATGTTATTTTTGGCTAGTCAGTTAACCTCATGTGACAGTAAGAACTCCAGCATACATGGGAGGGCCTGCTGTACAGGTTCTTAAATCTGTTTTTCTAAAAGAAAAGTAATTTTTAAGGAGTCCACAATCTCCTTGACTCAAGTGCATGTATCATTCATTTAGTTTAGGGGGAAAAGTTAGCAACCTGAACTTCAGAGCAAACACATGTCACAGATCAAGAGATAGATCCAGAGCCAAGATGGTGGAGTAGAAAGACACACATATGCAGGGTCTCCCCACGTAGCCTATAAAATACCTGTAGAGAGGGACTCTCAACAAATTTTGGAGCAGCAGAAGTGGAGAACAACAGAGTGGAGGAGATTGCCAGCCCAGGGTGACCTGAAAGGCCCACAGAAAGTGCCAGTTGCACCAGACGCAGAGCAGAGCATGGAGTTTAGACCAGCCTTGGCTGCTTGGTGCATGGCTCATGAACAGCCCTCAGGGGCAGAATCTCCAGTCTCTGAATCCTCAGTCTCAGCAGCAACAGCAGGTTGGCACATCCCTCAACACACAGGGGCCAAAGGTCAGTGATGAGGTTTTTTCAGCTGGTCATGAAGGGAGAAGGGCCTTCCCATAGCTCTGGCCTCAGGCAGTGGCCAGCAGAGACCATATCAGGCAGGCAGCAGCAGCTCTCACTGCAGCCCCTACCTTAGCCCTCATACATTGCTGGATCGTAAAACCCCTGGAGGCCCTGAGGAGCTGAGTCCTACCTCAGCCCTTTGTAAAGGCCCTGAGGGAGCTGGTCTTTGTCTCACACTGAGTGGTGGCCCTGCCCATCCAGCTTATTTGAAAATCAGCCCCCAGTGCTGACTTGGCGGAACTGGAGGCCAGGTGGCTGTGGAGAGGTAACTGCTAAGATTCTGGACACAAAAATCTCTCCCTGCTTTCAGATCAGTATACACCCTGCATTGTGCCACCTTGGAGGAACTGAGATATTAGAGATTCCCAAAGTATACCCTACTTTTGGCAAAGGATCCAAAAGTCAAGTAACTTGTTGGGAAAATGCCCAAAAAAGGGGGAAAATAAGACTATAGAAGGTTACTTTCTTGGTGAACAGATATCTTCTCCCATCCTTTCAGATGAGGAAAAAGAATGCTTACCATCAGGGAAAGACAGAAAAGTCAAGGCTTCTGCATCCAAAACATCCAAAATAAATATTCAATGGTCTCAGGCCATTGAAGAGCTCAAAAAGGATTTTGAAATTAAAGTAAGAGAGGTGGAGGAAAAACTGGATGAGAGAGAGGCAAGAAAAGCATGAAAAGTGGTTCAACACCTTGCTAAAGGAGACCCAAATGCTGAAGAAAGTAACACCTGTAAAAATAGGCTAACTCAATTGGCAAAAGAGGTTCAAAAAGCCAATGAGGAGAAGAATGCTTTAAAAAGAAGAATTGGACAAATGGAAAAGGAGGTTCAAAAGCTCACTGAAGAAAATAGTTCTTTCAAAATTGGAATGGAACAGATGGAGGCTAACGACTTTAGGAGAAACCAAGAAATCACGAAACAAAACCAAAAGAAAGAAAAAATGGAAGATAATGTGAAATATCTCATTGGAAAAACAACTGACCTGGAAAATAGATCCAGGAGAGGCAATTTAAAAATTATGGGATTACCTGAAAGCAATGACCAAAAAAGAGCCTAGATATCATCTTTCATAAATTATCAAGGAAAACTGCCCTAATATTCTAGAACCAGGGGACAAAATAAATATTGAAAGAATCCACCAATCACCTCCTGAAAGAGATCCAAAAAGAGAAACTCGTAGGAACTTTGTGGCCAAATTCCAAAGTTCCCAGGTCAAGGAGAAAATATTGTAAGCAGCTAGAAAGAAACAATTCAAGTGTTGTGGAAATGCAATCAAGATAACACAATATCTAGGAGCTTCTACATTAAGGGATCGAAGGGCATGGAATATTAAATTCCAGAAGTCAAAGGAACTAAGATTCAAACCAAGAATCACCTACCCAGCAAAACTGAGTATAATACTTCAGGGAAAAAAATGGTCTTTCAATGAAATAGAGGACTTTCGAGCATTCTTGATGAAAAGACCAGAGCTGAAAAGAAAATTTGACTTTCAAACACAAGAATGAAGAGAAGCATGAAAAGGTAAATAGCAAAGAGAAATGATAAGGGACTTACTAAAGTTGAACTATTTAAATTCCTACATGGAAAGACAAGATTTGTAACTCTTGAAAACTTTTTTCAGTGTCTGGGTAATTGATGGGATTACACACACACACACACACACACACACACACACACACACACAGAGCACAAGGTGAATAGAATAGGATGAGATCATATCTTAAAAAATATGAAATTAAGTGGTGAGAGAGAAATATATTGGGAGGAGAAAGGGAGAAATGGAATGGCGCAAATTATCTCTAATAAAAGAGGTAAGTAAATGACTTTTCAGAGGAGGGACAAAGTAAGGAGGTGAGAGAAAAAACACGAAGCTTACTCTCATCACATTCGACTAAAGGAAGGAATAAAATGCACACTCATTTTGGTATGAAAACCTATCTTAACAATACAGGAAAATGGAGGAGAAGGAGATAAGCAGGTTTGGGGGTATGATGGACGGAAGGGCAATGGGAGGAGGGAACAATGAGAAGTCAGCACTCTTGGGGAGAGATAAGATCAAAAGAGAGAATAGAATAAATAGAGGCAGGACAGGATGGAGGGAAATATAGTTAGTCTTACACAACATGACTATTATGGAAGTCATTTGCAAAACTTCACAGATATGGCCTATGTTGAATTGCTTGCCTTCCCAAAGGGAAGGGTGGGGAGGGAGGGATGAAGAAAAGTTGGAACTCAGTTTTAGGAACAACTGTTGAGTATTATTCTTGCAACTAGTAAATAAGAAATGCAGGTAATGGGGTACAGAAATTTACCTTGCCCTACAGGACAAAAAGGGAAGATGGGGATAAGGGAAGGAAGGGATGTTAGAAGGGAGGGTAGATTGGTAATAGTGGTAATTAGAATGCTTGGCGTTTTGGGGTGGGGGCAGGGGAGAAATGGGGAGAAAATTTGGAACCCAAAAATTTTTTGGAAATGAATGTTGAAAACTTAAATAAAAAAAAAATTAGCAGCAGGAGGTTCTGTTCCATGGATTTTTGTTAAGGGAGGGGCTGCTTCAGAAGGAGCATAATCAGGAGGGGCAGAGGAAAAAGGAGGGAAATAAAGCTCAATAGATAGATGAGGGCTGGCTGTCTTTAGACAGCACCTCTAAGATATTCATCTGCTCCATACAAGTTTTGGGCTCAATAAAATTATATTACTCTTTGCCCAGAACCATTCACTTAAACCTTTTGTAGTTTCATATCAAATGATGCACAGCTTACTAACCCTTTCCCTAGTTGTCAATGCCCTGTTGGAGAGGGAGTGTACCCTTATCCCAGGCTGTTCAAAGCCTATCTGTTAGGGATTCTGTAGGAAGGCTTATGCTTTACTTTTTTTTACTTTATTTTTCTTGAGTTTTTTTGTCTATGTTTTCTTTAACAACATAACTATTATGGATATGCTTTGCATCACTAGGCATGTGTAAGTTATGTTGAACTGCTTGCCTTCTCAATGAGAGGGGGTGAGGAGAGAGCAAGGGAGAGAATTTGGAATTCAAAGTTTTGTAAATGAATGCTAAAAATTGTTTTTACATGTAACTGGAGGAAAATATTTTTTTTTTTTAAAAAGGAAACAATAAAAAGAGATAGATCCAACTATCTGACCATTACACCCATACATAGCTACCAGAGACGAAAACATCAGCATCTGGGTTTCCAATGCGGGGGGGTTCTTTAGTGGTTACACAGAGTCTCATCTAGCCAAATAAACACTTCCAGTAAGTAAGCCCCCAAACTAAACCTCACCTCAGAGTATATATAAACTTTTCAGAGCCAGAAGGCATCACAACCTTTGAGAACCAGTACCTGAATAGAAATTAACAAAAGATATTGAGGCCTATTAATTGGCAGGGAAGATCTTTAACTTTTCCCCCCAAACGCCATTAACCATACATTAATGTTACGCCTCACTATACTTCAGTTTCTTGAAAAGAACCTGCAAATTTTAAGAGATGAACATAAATGAATAATGCATACCAGACTGGGTAAAAGCATGGAAAAGGTGGCCAAATGTAAAGTTTGGGAGATAACTAGCAGATCAGTTTGGATGGAATGTAGAGCAAAGGAAAGGAGCCATCTAAAATATGTCTAAACCAGAATGTAATTACCATATTGTGGAGATATTTAAATGCTAGACAAAGAAGTTGGTATTTTATACTGGAGGTAAAAGAGCCAATGATGATTCTTTAGAGGTGCCTAAGATGTCAATAATCTCAACATTCTTCCTCATCCAACTAATATGATTCTGTTTTATTTAAAGGCCTAGTAAAGATATGATAGCATGAGTTTCAGAGGGGAACATAGTTTTTTGATCATCAGCAGTCTACTATTTGCTTTGCAGAACTGATTTTCAATTTATATTGTGCTCGTAGAAATCCTCATGACTGACACACTTCTGGTATCTATTGTGCAACCTTTCTTTTCTGCTTGGAATGTTTTCCACATTCAGTGTTCATGATTCAATCAATCAATCAAGATTTACTGAGTGTCCACTATGCGGTAGCCATAATAATAAGTACTGGGGATACAAAATGAGGCAAAAGACTGACACTGGCCTTAAGGAGTTTACTGTCTAATCAGGGAGACATCATACAAACAAAGATATGTAAAGCAAGTGGTATACAAAATGAATTGGAAATGATTAATAAAAAGAGTCACTGGGATTAAGAAAGTTTGAGGAAAACTTTCTATAGGTAGGACTTTTGTGGGGAATTAAAGGAAACCAATGAGGTCAGTAGTTAGGGTGGAAGAGGGAGAACATTCCAGGCATGGGACACAGTCAGAGAAAATGCACTGAGTCAAGTGATGGATTATTTTGTTCTTGGAATGGTCAAGAGACCAATGTTGTTTTGGATGGAAAAGTAAGTTCTGGGGAGTAAAGTATTAGAAGACTGGAAAGGAAGGAAGGGGCTAGTTTATGAAGGTTTTGAATGCAAAACAGAGTATTTTATATTTACTTTTGGATGTGATAAGAAGTCACGGGAGTTTATTGAATGTGGGTTGAAACTTGTCGTTGGGAAAAAAAATCACTTTAGTGGCTAAATGGAAGATGGATTGGGGTGGGGAGAAACTTGAAGCAGATGGACCTGCCAGTAGGCTATTTCAATAATCAAGGTGTGAGATGATGAGGGCCTATATTAGAATGGTGGCAGTGACAGAGGAGAGAACGGGGATATATACAAATGGTTCAAGAGAAGGAAAAGAATTAAAAACAATTTTGTCGTTACCTGAATGAAATTTCTTAACTTATAATATTTTGATCAAAATGTTTTAAGCTGCTATCTACTCGGCATCATAAATGGTATGGGCTTTAGGTTTTTCTACCTTGAACAGAAGATTTTTTAAAAATTATTTTTTAAAGCTAGCTTATTAATTTACTAGTAATTCATTATGGCTCTTTTAGCCATAATTTGAACATTATCTGAACTTCTTTACATGAAAAAAAATAGGGAGATGTGGGTTACATGATACTATCATTGAGTTGATTCAATAGGTATTAATGATTCAAGATCATCTTGGATGTAGGTTGCCACTGCAGTGCTCTGGATATCTGTGTCTATGCTGTGCTATCTATCATTTTTAGCAATGACTTTGACAAATAAATAGATGGAACAATTATCATGTTTGAAAGTGACACACAAGGAAATCATAGTTGATATAATGGATAACCAGATAGGAATCAAAATTATCTTGCTAGGCTAGAATATTGGGAAGAATTGCCTAGGATGAAATTTGATAAATGTGAAGTTTTATAACTGGGTTTAAAAAATCAGTTTTTCTGGTACTAGCTAGAGAATAAGTGGTTTGACAGTACTTAATCTGAAAAGACCATCAGGCTTTGGTAGACTGTATGATCAATATTTATTAATTTTGTGAATAAAGAATAAAGAAAACTAATGTTGAGAGTACTGACATTTTGTCTTGTCAGACCATTTTTAAAATATCATATTCAGTTCTGGGAACCACATTTTAGGAAGGACTTCATTAAGACTTAGTATATTCAATGGTGAAAAGATTTGAATTTGTGCTATATAAGGACCATTGAAAGGAACAGAAAATGTCCAGCACAGAGAAAAGAACATTTAGGAAGAGTATAATGACTATGTTCAAGTACTAAAAGGAATATTGTGTGAAAAAGGTATTAGACTAGTATGGATTAGTTCTAGAGGACACAACTTCTAGTTATGGCTGTATTGACAAAGAAATAAATTTAAATTTGATATGTAGAAAAAAATTACTAGCAATTATGACTGGCTTGAATAAACATACTCAATGGATTTGTAGTTGATACAGAATATTAACTAAGAGGAATCACTTATGCTAAGCCTGGTACCATAGAGGAAAGCTATAAACTGTCAAAGATATATATTTTTTTCTTAGTCACTTGTGAGAAATTGGTTCCACTTTACTTAATTCATGAATTGTGGGGTTTTTTATTGATGTTCATTTCCGAGTCATCTGGAATTTTCTGTAGGATATTTATGGGACACAGGTGTGCTTGAACACATTGGTGTAGATAATAAGAATCATGAAATAACTAGCAAAATCCCTTAGTTATCTAGCCTAGAACTGTAATGTTTACTAAAGTAGAAGTCAGCATGAAATATTGGAAAGTCCTAGATAAAATTTTGTGGTGGAGAGTGTCTGGAGTCTTTATGGTCACACCAAATTAAGTGTATCTGAATCAAGGCAATAGGCTGAAGCTCAGCAACAACTTGTGGCAAGTAGATGAGGTGTCCAGAGCAGGCAATCAGTATAGAATAGGACCTACCAGTAGTGGGCTAATCAACATTAAAAATCAGACACTTTTCTGACGGAGATAGAAGACCCAATCAAGTCCAGTTAAAGCCTAAGTTATAGCTCTGAGGGAGTATTATTTCAAGAAATTTTCTTTGCAGAATGAGATCCTAGTAATAACACAAGTCCCACTACTATGCATCTACCACAATATATCAGAATGAAGATAGAGTATTGTGAATAGATCAAAATTTCAGAATATTAGAGTTGGAAGAAACTCAAGCAACCATCTATTCCAACCTACCTAAAAGGTCCTGAGAAGCAATCATTAATCCTTTGCTTGAAGATCTCTAATAGTTATTCACTTCTGGAGACAACCCATTCCACATTTACATAGATCTATTTATTAGGCAGTTTTCCTGACATTGAGTGAAAATTTGCAGCTTCAACTCATTCTCCCCCACCCCCAGCTTTGCTCTCTGATGCTAAGCAGAACAAGTATAATCCCTTTTCTATATGACAATCCTTGAAATACTTGAAAATGATGATTTCTCAAGCTTCTTCAACCAGTTGTCATAGGGAACGAACTCAAGATCTTTGATCAATCTGCTTGATCCTCTGTAGATATTCCCTAGTTATCAATTCCCTTTCTGAATGTGGTGACAAGAACTGAACACAATATGTTAGATATTGTCTGACTAAGGCTGATTACATTAACTCTTTCGGAGGCCACCTTATATTGTTGATTCACATTGAGCAAATCTATTAAAATCCTCTGGTCTCAATCTACCATCTAACCATCCATCCCTGCTACTTACATCTTATACTCATAAAGTCAATATCTTTGAACTCAAGTATTCCCATTATATTTCATCTCATTAGATTGTGCCCCAATTTTCTAGAATATTATGGTCTTTTTACATCCTCACTCTGTCATCCATTCTATTAGTTCTTCCTACTAGCTTCAGATTTCCCTATAATTTTGATAATGATGTAATTGGTGCCTTCAGATAATGCAACTCTGATAGTGATACTATCTGTGCCTTTGAATATCCAAATCACTGATCCAAATGCTAAATAGCAAAAGGCAAAACACAGATTCCCAGGACACTCCATTACATAGCCTAAATAAATCCTGGGACCAATAGTTTCCTTGTTGTCACTGGAATTTCTCACTTTGTTCTCATATTGTGAGACACTAAGATTTCTCACCTGCATACTTACCAATCGCTACCCTACATTGTCACAACAAAAGACATACCAAGAATGTCTACAGTACTTACTATTTCAGGTACTGACTTTTATTCCATGCCTCTATATTTGTAACACCTAAGCAAATTTTCAACTATCTCCATCTCAACATAGATCTCTGCCTTCTTGCTGTTCTCCTCCAACTTCTCCCAATAAACTGAAATTATCTGTTTTCCTTTCTAGATTGTTCATAAGACTGAAAGAGGAGATATGAAGAAAACTTTCCTTTGAAAGTTACTACAATCTGCACATATTCTCAGATAGTCTATACTTTACGTTCCTGATAATGATATTATCTTCCACTCCCCCAGGCTCCTTCCAGAATCACCCTGAGGATGCAGCCTCATTCATCTCAGGTCCTGTGATTAGGAGAAGCTGCGCTAATGGGAATAAAACTGTACATGTGCAAGAGAGAAAAAAATAACCTCTCCAACTTGTGCTAGAGGCAGCTGCAGTCTCTCTGTCTGTCTGTCTGTCTCTCTCCCCTCCCCTTTTTCGTTTCCCCCTCCACACATAGACACAAACATTTCAAACTGCATATTTCTCTTTTTTTTTCTTCTTTTCTTACATCCTTTGCCTCTATACTTTGCCTGTATTGACCAAGATTTCAGGACCACTGAATCAGACATGCGTTTTAGGTTTAAGTAGTATTTCAGGGAGAGTGTCCTCAAGGAACCAGGGTCCACTGAGAATCCCCCTTCCTCTCTCTTCTGCCTCTGTGCTTCACTTCCACTATATTGACCTCTCTCAGAGTCATGTTAATTTTAGACAAATATTTAGAGTCCAAACAATGTACTTCACTCTAAGTTTCCTATATACACACTTTCATGTGTGCACACAAACACGCATGCACATGCAACAAAGGATAGCCCCAAAAATACAACTAGTGTGGGCTATAAGCAGTATTGGACATAATAATAAAGAAAGTAAGTTGGCTTTGGCACTAGAGAAACTAGGTTCAAATTCTTTTTTCACCACATACGTGACTTTGAGCAAATCACTTAACCTTCCTAAGCCTTGGTTTTCTCACCTGTAAAATAAGAGGGTTAGGCTAGAGAGCTTCTGAATTTTCTTCCTATTCTAGAACTACAAAACTGCAATGCAACTTATGGCTATGGATACTGCCATTCAGACCATTTTTTCATCTGCATAGTGACAGTCCTCTTCTTTTTTAAAGCAAAGATTTCCAGTTTAGATTTAAGGAATACACAGCCTTGAATTTGTTTACATACTATCAAAATTATACGTAGTGTTTGTTTTAAAGTTTAGTTCAGAGATGAACTATCATCATTACATTGTGCTATATTCATTATTATAATCAGAAGTGACTATTGGATTATTTGAAAATATTCAGAAGTTTGGATAGAAGTATTGATATGGTGATAATATCAGCATTGATACATTAAACTTTTAAAAGTAGTAAATGAATATTTTTGAAAATAGCAAAAGAGCAATGATAATTGTATTCGGTAATTTTGTACTTTTGATTTTAAGTTTCCAAGACTCGCTGCAAATATCATATTTGTACTCATGACTTTTCTTAATATTTAAATGCTACAATAAACATGACATTTTTATTTACAAAATTTTTATTTTCATCTCTTTTCATGATTGGTGGAAATTAGAACTCTAGTCACTTGTATTGAATCTAGTCTTTGCAATATCAAGATTTACCAGTAGATGCCCTGAGAGATCTCTTGAAAATTTAAACATTGAAACAATACTGAAAAATTGGTTCTTTCAATGTGAACTTTCATAGACCTAATGAGTAAGCTTCTTTCTATTTCTTGAACGATGTAATACTTGTCAATATTTATACTCCATGAGCAGTGAAATTCCAAAATTTCTTTCCCTAAAACTGCTTATTAGAAATAGACATTTGTCATTCTTCAGTTAATTTTTAAAGCTGATTAAATTAGAATTGTAACCCATATGTTCAATGATTGTAACTTTATTTTTACTACCATATAAGGAATATTATGAACCAGCAGTAAAATGATATGAACTCAATAACATTATAATATTAGCTTAATTGTCAAAAACCAATTTCAATCTTTTAAAGAGTTTACATCAATCTTTTGAATTGCTTGCATTTTTCTTACTTCAGTGAAAATTATAACTTCTCCTGTGACATAACTTTTAAGCACAAATGTATTGTTAAAGTATTTTTTAAAAGAGCTTTCTATTTTAAGGTTTATAATCCAGTATATAAATTTGTTCATATGAACACAGTTACTGAAATGTATTTGCTATATAAACATGGCAAGATGAATCTATATTCAGTTTTTCCAACTTTTACTTTACAGAACATGATGCTCTAGCTAAAGAATAAAAATTTTCCTTCTATGTGTATTCTGATTTCTGTCATACTCATAAATATGCTATCTCAAATTATAAAGCCACCTAGAGACCCAAAAACAATTTAAAACTCTCATCTCATTATACTTTCATGATGAGTACTGCCATTATTTGTCATATTTGTTTATACCAATTTAAAAAAATACAATTAATCATCCCAGTCTGAGAGTTCATTGTACAGAAACATAAGTTGATTCTAACTCCTTTTGAAAGTTGATTCCATTCTGACCAGGAGAAAAAACAAGAAGAAGAGTTCTTTCCCTTATGATTTAAACTTTCAGAGCCCAAATGTAGCTGCCCTGAGAATACTGGTGTGCTCTCATTCAGAGGAAGGAAAGATCATCTCTAAGAAATGAAAAGTAAGAAGATAGATAATATAAACTGTATCTCTGAGCATCAGAGATGTGGGAAACACAGGATCTTATTAAGCCAACACTTCATTTGACAGAAGAAATTAAATTTCATTGAGATTAAATGATTTTCCCAAGGTCACACAGGTAATACTAATAATAGTAAATAATGGTATATAATAGTAATATAATATATATATATATATATATAATAGTATATAATAATAAAAATAGCAAAATAGGACTGAAACACTGATTCTCTAATTCCTAAATCAGTACTCTTTCCTTTACCCCATGATCCCTAGTAAATGGCACTTTTGCAAAGTTCACTTTCAATCACTTTAATATTTATAGCATTTCCTTCACTTTTGAAGATAACAACTTTTTGTAATTCATGTTTCTAGACATGTATAACAAAACTACATCCACATGCTTTCCACAGTGACCACATATATACATAATTAACCTTTTGATTAACTTATACAATTGTGATCTGAATGTCTTGTCACTGTTTTCATCCCTCCCTTTTGGATTCATGGTGGTCCCATAGTCTTTGAATTAAAAGAGGAGGTCCATTTATTAGAATTCAACGTCAGATTGTTTGTCAGTTTCTGAGATTTCCCTGAGTTCCATAGTTAGGTGACAGAAACTAAACATATTTCAGTGAACTCTCTTTTGATATGCAATATCAAATCTTGATATGCAATAACTCCTTGAGGTTACCACTTGTAACCATTTTGGGAAAAGTGCCATCTTACTGATTGTTTTTTTTATTTCTAAATGATAAGAGTATAAAATTAGTTAAAAATAATAAATTGAGATGTATACATGGATCTGCCTTTTCTACATATGTCAGTTTTTGATAGAATAACCTTTTATTTTCTGGCATCATCTATCAAAATATGTCTTGTAGACTACGTAACAAGACAAAATCACTTTTAAGATTACTTTGTGCCAAGCGCTATTGTTAATCCTGAGAATAAAAAGAAAGGCAAATCCATGTCCCTACTTCAAAGGAGCTCAAGATAATCTCAGAGAGAAAGTTCTAGTTCAGGTTGGGGGGTGTCAAAAAGAGATTGGCTGGAAAAGATCTTTTGCAGATATGAAATTGAGCCAATTATTGATGGAAGACAGGGCATCCAGGAAGCAGAGTTGAAGAAAAAGTACATTCCAGGTTTGGTGAACAGACAAAAAAAAAAACAGACTGGGAGAGTTTGATGGGAAGAACAAATCAGTCAGTGTCTCTACAAAATAGAATATGTGGAGGAGAGAGTATGAAACCTGGAAAGGTAACAATGGGCCAGAATCTGATGGATAAAATGGTAAACAGATGCTTTTATTTTTATTAGAGCCTCCTAAAGTTTATAGGGAACCAAGGGACTTTGTTGTGCATTTGTGTGTGTGTGTGTGTGTGTGTGTGTGTGTGTGTGTGTGTGAGAGAGAGAGAGAGAGAGAGAGAGAGAGAGAGAGAGAGAGAGAGAGAGAGAGAGAGAGAGAGAGAGAGAGAGAGAGACAGAAAAAGAGAGACAGACAGACAGAGGAGGGGAGGGAGAGATTCAGATTTGTGCTTTATGAAGATCAACTTTGCAGCTGAATGGACTATGGATTGCAGTGTGGAGATATTTGAGGTATGCCAACCAACTAGAAGTCTATTAGAATAGTTTCTGTGTGGGGAAATGAGATATGGTGAAGTGGATAGAGGACTGATCTGGGAATCAGGAAGACATCTCTTCCTGAATTCAAATTCAGCCTCAGACACTTCATAGCTGTGTGATGCTGGGCACATCACTTAACACTACTTGCATTGTTAGAGAAGCAAATGGCAAACCATTCCAGTACCTTTGCAAAGAAAACCTCAGATGGCATCATAAAAAGTTGGATATGACTGAAAAGAGACTGAACAGCAGCAAGGATGAGGTAATGAGAAACTGCATTATGGTGACAGTTGTGTGAGTAGAGAGAGGATATATATGAGAGATGATATAAAGACAGAAACCACAAAGCTTTGAAACAGAATGCTACAGTGAAGAGTGAGAACAAAAAATGAGGTAACCTCTGAGGTCAAGTTGGGGGAGCTGATGCCTGCAACATAAATAGGGAAGTTCAGAAGGGGAGAAAATTTGGGGGGACACAAGAGTTCTGTTTTCAATGTACTCAGTTTGAAATGTTTTGTGGATATCAAATTCACTTTCCAAGAGATAATTCATGACAACAGACTGTAGCTCAGGAGATGGATTAACATGGGATATCCAGATCTGCCATGTGTTGATAAAAGAATCATGTATTTTAAATACACTGTAGGTGTTTTGTTAGCCTAAAATAACTCCACCCACCCTCCAACAATTCTTCAGTGTGTTACAGTAGACCAGAGTTAAGAGAACTGGGTTGTACTTTTGACTTTCCCACTAAATACTTTTGCAACTAGAGCTTTCAATTTCCTTATTGGTAAAATATAGCAGTTCAACAAACAGCCCTTCTAACTTTAAATTATAAAATAAATCTTGAACAAATCTGTCCCCTGTCCAAAAAAAGGTTCTTCACATTCAGTTTTTAAAGTTAGTAGTATAAGTTTAAAGTTATTTCAGAAGATCTAAGCAATCTAATCAATGCAACATATTGGCTTCATCCAAAAATAAAGTAATTAAATACATGTGTTACATAGCAGGCACAGAAATTGGTAAATAATTTAAATGTACTACAGTTTTCATTAATATAGGTAATTCCCAGTATAAGAAATCCCTCCACCAATGAAGATGAACAACTTGCAGGTTTTTATTTTCGTTTTAGTGTTGACTGAAGCATTGAAAAGTTAAAATTCTTGCACATGGTCAGCACAAGCTATTAAAATTTTAATAGTCTAAAACTACCCTAAGACTTTTGAGACACCATATATATGTTGAAAGTAGGAATTACTACAAGATTTCCTCACTCCAAAGTTTTATTTTAAATGGAAAACTATCTTTCTAAAGACAAATGTTTTTTTTTCATAAAAGAGAAAGGAAGGAATGAAGGAAAGAAAGGATAATTAAAAATAATTTGCTAAGAATGCTGTAATATATTGCATATTTGACAATATATTGACAAATGATATCCAAATCAAACAGCCAAAACAAGTTGGGACATGAAATTCTGTTCCAACAACTCTTTATACCTAACAACTTATTGCTAAATGAGCATATCTTCTCTATAAAATGCAAGTTCCACACTAGAATAAAGCTCAAGTAATCAGGGTAATTTTCATATTTCAAAGTGACAAAAATTCATTGGACTTGAGCTGGAAAACAACAACTCTGTGCTGTGATGAATGTGCAGTATATTGCATAATTAAACTAATTAGAGCAAGCTTGATTCATTGTTCCCATGAGCTTTCCACTCTTCTCTACTTCATTGTAATATACAAACTTAGAAATAAGGAAAGTGACCAAAGAACTAGTGTGTGCTCTAAGCTTAGCTTTTAAAAATAAGTATTTTCTTAATTAGCTGCTAACATTCCCATAACTGATTCAAGGAAAAAAAATAACTGTACAGTTATTATCTTTAAAGTATTTGTAGTATTAGTGTGCCACCTATATATTAAAATAATTATGATTTAAAAAGAGCTAGGGAAATTAGATTCCCCAGCTGGAGTTCAAAATATATATTTAGAGAGAGATAACAGAGACAAGATTAACAGATAAATGTCTCCAAGTCTGTATATACACATTTATATACACATACACTGAAGAACTACAAAAAGATCTGTGTGTAGAAGTTAATTATCTCACTTAAAAAGGCTTAAGTGGACACTGTAATTTCAGATTAAAGAGATTTTCCTTTAGCCTCTTAGTTGCTATTTCTGGTGATCTTTGAATTGGAAATTTCCCAACTCCACACCCATAAACAAAGCTTCCATTCACCTTCTTAGGCTTAGATTTTGTTAGTTATCAGTTAATATGCATTAATCTTCTCTCTCTCTCTCTCTCTCTCTCTCTCTCTCTCTCTCTCTCTCTCTCTCTCTCTCTCTCTCTCTCTCTCTCTCTCTTTCTCTTTCTCTCTGTCTCCGTCTCTGTTTCTGCATGTATGTATGTATGTATTAATGAGAATGTTACATTTATCATCTTATTCAAATGGATCTGTGATCTCATCATTCCAGGAGTTCCCTCTAACAAGACCAATTAATGCCTGATGTGCAGCATGCAATGCTTATCTATGTTCTCCCAAAAGGCTGAATATATGTGGGGAAGGACACTCAATGTATTGGAAGCATTTCTCATTTTCTCCTAACATCAAGAATGCAATACCAACACTTATCTTTTACTCGTCATATGATTAACTCATCTTCTTTTCCTAACATATATATTTCTTGAGACATTCTTTTGGAGCTGTGTTTCTGCTACCCCACATCTACTATGCCCCTTACATTTCCTGTTTTTTAGAATTAGTAATATTCCATGGTTCACTACCACATAGCAACACCAACATGTTTTTAATATTGCAAGGATAACTTTCTGAAAGCAGAACAATTTGCTTTCTTCTCCTTTTTCAAATATAGACTTAGCTTATAGTTTCTACTTTTTGTTTCAAATACAAATTCTGTTGGACAAATTATATAGAATTACATTACAAATTTATAGTTTTACTCTGAAATCTTTGTTATTCCCCAGGAAACACAATGAAAATAATAATTTGGTTTATTTGCTACCTCTCCAACTCTGCCCCTCTCCTATCAAGACTTATTCCATTTTGCATCACCAAGTCACTGTATTCACTCTTCAGAAGTTTATAGAGTATCCTATTTGTCTATTTGCAATTTGTCATTAACTATTACCAGATGGTAAAGATAAAGTTATATCTTTCTGGCATATTTTCATTTGAAAAATAGTAATAATAAAATTATTAATATTAAGATTATTCAACATACCCTTATAGTGTTCACTTACTTCCCAATATATTTTATCCTTTGATTCTGATAACTATGAGCTAGGCATTTCACTAAAAAGGAAATTTGCCTAAGAACACATAGCTAGAAAGATTTGAAGCCCAATAGTATTTATTTAAATGAATATGATACAAGGATTAAACTCCCTTTAAATTCACAAGGAAATTGTTCTATAATGTTGTTAATATGATGCATGAGTGTGGGGAGATATTTTTTATGACTTTGGTTTCTTTAAAATAGTAGTCATTTTAGAGTACTCTAGCATCTTCTTATAAAAATACATATTTAGATCTAAGGTGGTAATATGAAATCTCCTCTAAATTCTATTCTAAAACCTATTCATGATGTGGAGGTCATCCTGGATTCTCAAAAGTTGTGCCAGTAAAGCACAAGCCTATGTATATCCAACTAAAGTGGAAAAGCTTCAAGTATAGCCCTATCAACGGACCTGCATCCAAGAACCAATCTGTATAAGATGAGAAATATTGATTCCCATCCTGCCCACACCCAATAACCAGAGGTGAAGAATGATTTGGTCATAAAAACATCTGCAAACTATGTCCCACAGGCCAAACCTGGACTCTCAAATAAGATTTTTTAAGCAAAACTATGAATTATAAATTGCTGACTTCTTATTTAAGACAATGAATGTTGTCAGTTCTGCTTAATGGCATCATGGATCTTTTGGTGTAATGAAATGTGTATTTATGCTGTATGATATGAGAGCAGGTGTCTATTAAAAGGATAAGTGTCCTGGTTTTACTTTTCATATTTTAAATGTCAGCAAATGTTCAAATTTAATTTATTTGGGTGTTTGAACAGAACACACTAGCAGCTATCTCAATTGACTGCTAAGTTCAAAATCATAATTATGGATGTGAACTGAGTTAGTTAGATCATCAAAAATTATTTAAACAGAATTCTGCATGAGTATTTAACTTACTAACTTACTATATATGTTGCCCACAGTTGTGCTTTGGGCACTGGTCTTCAAAATAGAAAAACGGGGTTTCAGGTCCTGCCTTTGACATGCTCCAGCTGTGTGATCCTTGGCTAATCACTGATCATCTCGGTATTCTAGACAACTCTCTAGGGTTATCAGTTGCAGAAAAGGTGATGACCTATATAGTTGGAAAGACTTTTCTCACTCAGGAGTTGCCTATACTAATAAAATCAAAGAGCAAATTTAAATCCTTTTCCTATGTTTCCTTAGGTTGTTTTATTTGATCAAAGCCTCTATAATCCATCTACATTATAAATTGGAAGGCCAACATAAATATAAAAAAACTAAAAAATACAAAACAAAAACAAAAACCTGTGTCTTGCAAAGTGAAGGCAATTTATAAATTAAATTGAATTGAAGCTTTAGGATATATTGATCAGAAAGACTAGAGGAAAATAGAATAGAAATTTGGAGCAGGAGGAAATGTTAGAAATGAACTGTGTAAAACTGGCCATTTTACAGATGAAGAATATAAGGTACAAAGAATTTTCTTGATTTGATTAATCAAATGGTTAGGAAGTAGAAGAGCTAGGATTAACAATATTTTTTTCCCTCAATCCTGTCCAATTCTCATTCCATAGGATCATACTATCTCACTTTAATATTCCTAGAGAATAACTCACTGAAAATTTCAGATCTAATTTGATCACAGTGTCAAAGTCCACTTGCTAATTAAGAAAAGAATATAAAAAAACAACTAATCTCTTACCATTAAAATGCATTGATTTATTAGTAGGAGAACTATAAGGTGCCTGGGCAAACAAAGAAAAAGGATTGTAGGAAATGTGACACAAGACATACATTTTGATAGCTCTGGTGGTGAAATTTGAAGAATACATATATTGTATTAGTAAGGGATTGGAAAGATTCTTCCAAGAAAACTCAATTCTGATCCCTAGCCAGCAAGGACAGAAGATGGTATAGAGGTAATGAGTAACATCAATAGTTGGAATAAAAGAAGAAATGACAATACATACTACTTTGATAGTTTCCATTAGGGCCATTTCATATAACCCTAATTTATGCTGTGTAAGTATCTGGGGACCTGGAAAACACATTTTTCCAAATGCAACTCAGTACCTTATTTTCTCTCAGTGTGGGCAAATGGATACTGGAGAAAGTCTAAATCATTATTTTTCCATCTCTCCTCTTTTGATTTTCTTACCCCAATTTCCAATACATGAATTAGTAATTTAATTAGCGAGGGCAGGTCACAATGAATTTATCTTGTCTTCCCAGATCTAGCCTAATGCTTCTTTACAGCCTACTAAAGAAATTATTATTTACTTTTCTTGGACATAGAAAGGCAATATGGTGGTTGAAGAACATAATGTACAAGTAGGATATATGATTGTCTAATCAATTGGTTAGAACTTGATAGAACCAGGACTAAAACCAAAAATTTCCAACTCCTTTTCCAGTACTCATTCCACAGAACTCCACTAATATTGACTAAAGAATAACTTAGTGGAAAGCTGGCCTCGGAGCCAGGAAGACCTGGGTGCAATTTCTGACTGACACATGAGGTACCTTAGCGTAGTTGAAAGTCTGCTTGAGTCCTACCTCACGCACTTATTAATTGCGTAGCCCTGGACAGTTATACAATCTCATCTAGAAAATAGGAATATGCTACAATGAAAATCAAATGATATGATGCATAGATCTTAAATGGCCATAATAATGTTGTTTTTAATAGCAATAGCTAACATTTATATAGCATTTACTATGTGCCAGGCACTGTGCTACATGCTTTACAATTATCATTTCATTTGATTTTCACAACAACCCTGGGAAGTAGGTGCTATTATTATCTCCATTTTACCGATAAGGAAATTGAGGCAAACAGAAATGAAGTGATTTGCCCTAGGGCACAGAGTTGGTAATCATCTGGGGCTGGATTAGAATTAGTTCTTCTTAATTCCAAGTCTGGCATTGTACCACCTTGTTGCTATTATACTGGAAAGATTACACTGGGACAGTCACTGTGTTGATCAAAGACTTTAACAAGCCTCTAGTTATAAATCAGTGATCTTATGATTCTTTTAACTGTAAATTATAGAAAAGCTGCTGATTTCCAGTTTTGACGGCTTTTCTGATAGGAGTTAAATTAAGCCCATTCCCTGTTCTTACCGTGGACGTAAATGGACATATTTGTAAACCTTTGTTCATTGTAAAATTCTTTTAAGTTATTTGCAGATGATCAACTTTTTATGATTATATTTGTTTAGTTGAGCTTCTTCAACCATATTCTGATATGAATATTGGTAATCATAGAATGGTAGAAATTATTCCTGGAAGGAAACTTGGAAATAATTTAACTTTAGAGATGAATAAATCAAGGTTTAGAAACATGAAATGACTTGTTTGTGGATACAGGTATAATGAAGTACTTCCACAGGTGGAGAGCACTAGCCTCGAAATTAGGAAAACCTGGATTTATAACCTGCTTCAAACACTTGTTAGCCACGAATCATGTCATTTAACATGAAAAGAGTTTTAGTTTGCTCATCCATGAAATAGTTATAACAGCACCTCTCACAAAGGTTATTGTGAAAATCAGATGATATGAAGGAATAGCACTTAACAAATCTTAAAATACTATATAAATGCCCACTATTATTATTACCCAATATTACAATAATAATTATTCTTAAAAATTTTTGAAAGTGGCTCTTTATGGTGGATGGTGGTTGTATCCATTCATAGGACTAATTAACAAGGTAAAAGTCATCTGTGCAGTTTTACTTGACATGTCTATTTCCCAATGTGATAACATCCCATAACTTAGGACTGGGACCAAAAACAAATATCTACTGAGATTACCTCATAGCCCATTTCATATGAATTATGAAACGCTTTTTCCTGCACCATTCTTTAGAAAGCAATTGTGTATTAATCATAATAAATATCATATGACCTTTAGGACCTGAGAGGAGGAAGCTTAACAATTTTGTGAGAGTTGATTGGAAACAAACAGTTTTGTTGTTGTCGGTTTTGGCATATTTCAAATTTTATTTTACTCTGAAATATGTAAATTCCCTTTAAAATAATACTATTTTGATATTTCACCCTCAAGATCATCATGAGGTTAACGAGGGGGCAGATCTCCTAGGAGATCAGATAGAATCTAGAATCTGAGGGGAAAAGATAAGCCTTCACAGTTCAAGAGGGGGGGAGTGGAAAACAGGAGAGATCTACACTTTTCCTTAAACAATATCTTCATGCCTACATACAATACATATCTCACATGTATTGTTAAACTTTAGTATTTTTTTTCTTTCTCATAGCTTTTAAACCACTTTCTATCCAGGAGGCAGAGTTCTGCGGCAATGAAACTCTTAAGCAGAGCAATGAGCCAGCGGGAAGGAACAGGGAGGGAGATGGAAATATTTCCTTTTCCAGATTTTTTTTTTAAAAGAAAGAAACGGGGAAAAAGAAAACAGGAGACTAGGGTTGCAGAGAACTAAGCTAGACAAAGAGCAGGAATTTGATTGGAACTGATCCCCTATAGTTCTCTCCTTTTTGAGGCAAACATTGAAGCTCTTTGAACTGGTGCTATGCACGCAGAGATCATCAGGGTGCAAAGAAGCCGCAGCTTTCGTGGCAGCAATGGCTCCTGCACAGAACACATTACACTTGGACAGGGCTGAATGCTAGTGGGACATAGAGTCCAGCGGGATCCACACCCACTCTCTAAGGCTGGAGATTACTTCTTCGGCTGTCACCCGCAGCTGCTGACCCAAAGTGCACCCCAGTCAACTCGGAGGCACCCACCTCTTGGGGGCTGGTATGCAAATTAGATACGTCAGATGGAGGAGGCGTGACAGTCCAGGGTTGAGTGGCAGCGGCTCTAGGACAGAAGGGAGGGGGGAGAACCAGCTTGGTTCAGAGACTGAGACAAATTGGAGGTGAGAGGAGCTGGTGCTGTCCACGGAGCTGCTGGTGCTGAGCCACTGGAAGTACTACCTTCCTGGTGCTCCTGAGCCCCAGAGACAACGCCCTCCACCACCCCTTGAACCTTGAAGAATCTCTCTCACTAGCACACCCGCATCAACTTGATAAGGAAGAAAATTGTATAGGACCTAGGGGACTTCTCAGTTCATCACCTGGAAGCCCGTTCAGGCGCTTCATAGGGAATTACATAGTTATCGACCAAACTGGTTCAATCTCCTTTCTCTTCCAGCAGATACGGTCCGTTGCTTTTTTTCTTTTTAAATTGTGTTTTATATATGCACGACCGTTAGGTGCGACGACAACAAGAAATATTTCCTTGAGGACTTTTATTACTGCTAATATCAGGTAAGTAGAAAAATTTTAATGCAAAATACTATATTAAGTGGGGAGGACAGTCAGAACATATGCTTCAAAATAAAAAAAAATAACTAAAGTTGTGAACTAATCCTAGTCTTGGATGATTGCAGAGGGAACATTTGGGGAGGACAGTATTTAGGGATCATCATTATTATCTGCAGAAGCATTATTATTTTTTCTGTTGTAAGAGGATCTAGTGACATTAATCAAACAATGAAAAATGAGAAGTTCAAGGCTTTCTGCATTTGTAAAGTTAGTATCATCATGTTGCCTCTTGCTTTTTAAATGAAAATATTTGTCGAACACCACTTCCACCATAGCACATGACACAAGCACTGCCTTGGGTAAGCAATGAAGAAAATGTCAGCAAAAGACATTAAATGAATCAACCAACAAGTTGTTCTAAAGAAATGTCACCTTTAAATGTTACTTATTTTCAGTGGGCAAATTTCTGTCTAATAAATATTAGCTCTTGGATATATAGTACCTTTCTGGAAAGTGCAAATGAGAACTTGAAAGGTTTTAAAGCTAGGGAACTGAGGTGAGCATTCCTTGTATACTTGACTAGGTGCTTTGGGGTGTGCTGTAATACAGCAGATTCAAATAAAAACTTGGGAAACTTAACCTCTTGAGGAGTCCCTATTCCATGGTCAATATGTGTTTGAGAGTTGGAGGTTGTTTGTTCTGCTATTGACTGTTGAATGTCAGGCCTTTCCCTTGGCTAGTAGGAAATGTAAATGGGGAGTTCTGATTTAATAATACTGTATTAGGTTGTATTATAGTCACTGCTGCTGCTGGTAATTGAATGGAACTAGGAAGCGTGGGCTCAAAAAAATGTCTCGCTATTTCAGCAGTGTTTAACCTTTTGCATGCTCAATACAGAGCTTATCTCCACTTAGGGGATTTGCTATGGAAAATGTGTTCCTTTTGTAACTTGACAGTGTGTGCTGAGTATGTATAGAGGGAATTTCTATGAGGAAAAACCCTGAACTGACAGTTTCATCTAATAGCAAGAACTAGTATAAGGACAGTATTAAACCAGAGCCCTCTATTTTTTATTGCTATTCATGGCTTTATTTGGGAGCAAAGATGGGTTTGCCTCAGAAACAGAATTCAGATCTACTTATCACCTATCTATAATTTAGTTACCACAGATCAACTATAGAGCATGATTGAAAATAAAACAGGAGTAAAGCAAACAAACAAAAACACCTTAAATTTAAACTCTGACAAGATTGATAATTAAAATTCTGCCTTTGATCTTTGGAGAACATTTATTTTCTATGTATAAAATATATAACTGTAAGCTGTCTATTCAACTCTTGTTCATGCTTCCTTTTCTCAGCATTTCAGAAATATTTGGGGTTAAAGTTAATTTCTGCTGAATTTATAAGGCATTTTTGAAGCCTGTGTTCTAATTGTATTATTGTTTAGACAGAGTTAGATGGCTCTAACCTTAGAGTCACTTTTTAAAAATTCTTCTGACTTTTTTTTCTTTTGTTAACTGTACAGACAACCATCCTTGCTGAAGTTCTTTGAGATTTTTTTCTGAAGTTGGATATTGATGTAGGAACTAAATTTTAAATTTAGGTTTCTATACACAATGTGTGTACATTTCCATAAAGTTTTCAGGAAAGTACTAACATATTTAGCTGGTTATAATTAAAGTATGCAAATTGCTTTGTATTAAAGTTTTGGTTTTACTGTTATTATTATTATAGCTTAATCACAAATAAGAAAAGAGGAGGGAAATGGCTGAGTGGGCCTGGATGTTTATATTTAAAGCAAAAGGGAAAGCTTCTTTACCTTTATATATTCAGAATTTTTTAACCTCATTTTTGAACATGTACATATTTATACTGAAACAGACTCTACTACTTTGTGAAACTTTACTTGTAAAACTCGTTGTCCTCATTTGGAACTTTAAATCACTTTGCAATGGTGATTTTTATATCAAACCTGTGAGAAATGTCCTTGGGGTAATTTTGCATAAATCATCAAATAATATAACTAAGTTTAATTAATTCATTTATTTTATTCAAATGGAGAATCCTTAGTCACATATCTTGTCATCTTTTTACATCAGCAGATATCTTGGTCTTCTAAAGCCATCAAATCTTTATTCAAAGTTCAATATTGTCCCAAAGTTATTGTTGATGAAATATTAAAATCAAAGAATGCTGCTTGAGTTGATGCAATTGAGACTAAAATACATTCATAAATTTCATATTTCTGAATCTAGCTTTTACATTGCTCTCTGAATTTTTCTGTTTTATCAACTACTTCACAAAAGAAGAGGTTGAGGATTGATTCACATACCTAAACACACAGGTGAATGGAGGAAATATTGCATCATTGATACATAATGTAAAATGTCCAATTCTTGGACTCTAAATGACATTCAAATATTGTGGCACAGCATTTCTTCCTTGCTGCATTTGACAGGATGAATGGTTGTCTACCTTAATTAGAAATAAATTTTCTTATATGAAATACATATACTTTGGAGTTAGAAGTTGTTATGTAGAATTCCGAGATTCTTTTTATCACCACAGAATCTTTATCATCTCCTCCTAGATCAAAGGATCCATGAGGGGAGGAGTCATGTGTTGTTTGATCAAGTATCTCCCCAAGCCCTTAAAACATTTCTACAATGTGGTTTCTCAGTAAATGCTTATAAGGTTGCATTTGATGAGTTAATATCTTAAAGGAATTTATTTCATTATTAAGGCAGAACTTATACAGAGAATACTGCTGTTTCAATGAAATGTCTACTTTCCAAAATAATTCTTATCTACTCCAGTTTTTCATCAGTTTTGGTTCTGACTCTAGTGAGACACTGGCAAATTTGAAATGAAATTTTCTTGTCTAAATTATTTTCCTTATTAATATGATCAAGTCATACATACTTTCTGTGAATATTTGAAAGTTCATGAAATATTTTGAGTTTCTCATTGTAAAGACTATATAGAAATTCTAGTGTTCATTTCTTTTCAAGTTGATTTCTTTTTGTTCTATTAATTAGAATGAATTATTAAAATATGTATTGGAGTTGACATCACAGGATCTAGGTTCAAATCTCAGCTCCAACATTTGTCACCTGTGTGATTTTGGTCAAATTGTTTTATCTCTTTAGGCCAACAGTTTCTCCATCACCAAAATTAGAGGTTTACTCTTGATAGTCACTAAGTTCCCTTCCAGTTCCTAACCTATGATCCCTTGATGCAAAAACAATAATCATGACTCATTTGTAGTATTTCACAGGTTTGTCATAAGGAAAGGCCTTTGGAAACCCTGAAATGCTACATGAGTGTTAGTTTTTATCACTTACTATTGTGATTGTTAAATCTGAAATACATTGAAATAGTTTTAACTAAAGTATTTTTATTACTGGATGATCCATCATTAGCATATTGTTCAATTATTTAAATGGGTTCATGAGTTGCAGTATAGTTCCCCTATATTTCTGCCTGTTTCTACCACACTAATAAGATAAATTAGGCATATTTCATGGATTTAACATATGACAAAATTCTAAGAACTTGTATACATTATTAACAGCAAACTCTGACTACTGTTGGTTCTACAGTAGCACCTACATCTCAACTTCTTATTTTTACCAAACAACCTTAATTACCTGTGATTCAACACTTCCAGTGGCCCTTGGGTATTAATCAAGCAGAGTTGTGTTGTGGTATCCCTTGTGGACTCCTCTTATTTTCCAGGCGTCTTTATTATTTCCAGCAAGTGAATTGGTCCCTTTGAGTTTTATATAATCTTAGTCTTTGATATCATTACAATTAATGAGATTATGCCTTTAATACATCAACTCTTATAGTGTTTCATAAAATATATTCACCATAATGTGTTCCATTTCAATCTAAGTCATGGCAAAGTACAATAACTAAACATTAGCACAAACATTGAGAGGTTGTGTTCACAGTGTTTTGTGGAGACCAGTGATGAATATCCATGCAGTGGAGGTGAGAATAATGCATAGTCTAGAACACTGAATAATTCCAACATCAGAGATGGTCTATTACATTATTAAGGAATTGTGTTTTACTGAGGCTAGCAATTATGTTTTACCTTCCTATTATGTTTTACTGAGGCTAGCAATAAAACCAGTTTGAATACAGTTCTATTTTGATAGAGGAGGCAGAAGACAACAATGCTAAATATCAGGGGGTAAACAGATTGGAATTTTTAAAAAAATCATAGATAATCCAGAAAAGGGAAACCTCACTTGTATATAATCAAGAAATCACTCATTTGATCCTGAAAAAAATGTCAAATTCTATTATTCTGGTAATCAAAAAGATGAGAGGGAAGGGTAGGCATGTCTCTGTTCTAATTAACCACATTTTACTATACATAACACTCAGGAAGATGAGAGTTTTGCATTTCTTTTTTTTTTTTTTGTATCCCCATTATATCTTATAGTATAGTATCCTGCACATGCTAGGTACTCAGTGAATTGTTCTTAGATAAATAAGTTCTTCTAAACTGCAATAGAAATCACCAATCATAATATTGTATGTTGAATTTACCTTTTGTCAACATAGTGTGTCATGTGTAATAGCATTTTTAACTCTTTCATCCTGTAACTTCTTGGTTTTTTAAATTTAAAAGCAAGAAGTTAATATTAACTTAATGAAGCTTCTGCTGTTACATTAAATATTTCTCTAATATTGAGTTGCTCAGTCAGTTCATTTGGATGTCAATTCAGAGAATGTTCCTCCATATCATGACTGTTTCAAAATAGAGTTAGTCTATGACTTTCAAATACAATCTAGGTTTAGAAATGATCGCTTTTTTTAGTCCATTGATTTTACTTTCATATCTTCCTTGCAAAAGACAAGTAAGGTAATATTTCCCTACTGGTGCCTTCTCTTTGTTCATTTTATTCCAATGTCATACTGTAGTATGGTAAACACTATTTAAGAGTCCATAATACCAAAATTGCACTTAGAAATTTGAGACATTGCCTCCAGGTTCCCAAAGCTAATTATCTGAATTGAACTGAACATGAGTAGGGCAGATAAAACAAACTTCCATTTCAAAGCTTAAAAATTCCTGGGAAGGAACTATCATGGATCCTTCATGGATCCTTCTTTTTCTGCCTCTCATTGTCTCTCTGTCTCTTTGTGTCTCTCTCTCTTTTTCTCTTTCTGCCTCTTACTTTTCAGAAGGTGAAATAATTTATATATCTATAGATGTCTGCACACAGCAGATGCTTAATATGTTTTGGTCTGATTAAAGTGAATTGAATCTTTCAATTTATAAGCTTAAGATAGGTCTAACTCCATTGAATCTACTAGGAAGAATTTTCATCTATGACAAATCACACCTCTAAGGATGCCCCAAAGGAAGTCTATATTTTAGATCATGGGGAAAATATTTGATTGCCTTCTAGGGACTATTGATATCCACTAACCCTTAGTCTGCCTGACACCTGATTTAGCAGGACACCTCTCTTGCTTTTGAGAGGCTGTCTGCTGCAATCAATCAATAGTGGGTAGCAAGTCTCTCTCTCTCTCTCTCTCTCTCTCTCTCTCTCTCTCTCTCTCTCTCTCTCACACACACACACACACATACATTTATATCTATGTATATATCAGGGGTAGCTAGGTGGCATACTCGATAGAACACTGGGTCTGGAGTCAGGAAGACCTGAGTTCAAATGTAGCCTCAGACTTCCTAGCTGTGTCACCCTGCACAAGTCACTTAATTTAGTTTTCTCATTTGCAAGATGACCTGGGGAAGGAAATGGCAAATTACTCCAGTATCTTTGCCAAGAAAATCTCAAATTAGGTCATGACAGAATAGGACATGACAGAAACAACTGAACACCAACAAAATATGCAAGATATCTTCAATAAAATGCTAACACAATTTTATTCAATGTACTTAAATAGAAAGTTGTTTGGAAGGAAGGGTGCCATCAGTTGAGGGAATCAAAAAAGGATTCATACAGAAGTTGGTGTCTGAGCTGCACTTCAAAGGAATAGAAAGACTATTTGAGACAACGGTAAGGGAGGGAGAGTATTTCTGCTATGTGGAATGCAGAGTTCAAATGCAGAGATGGAGATGTAGTTCTGTGGACCCAGAGTCAGGAGGCAAAGGTTTTATTCCAGCTTCTGACATTAATTCATTTTCTTACAATGTGTCCTAACTTTTCTCAGAATCAGTTACTTCATTTTTCAGATATAAATGACATTTGCACTAAGTTATGGAACTGTTCTGAAGGAAAGAACTTTGTAAACTTTAAAGTGTTATATTAGTGTAGTTTATTATTTTGTTGGGAAATAGCTGGTGGGTTGCTAGTAGTTATTTTTACCTTAGTCACAATAGAGTTCAACGCATTACGTATAACCTTCACAGAGTTTTATTGTCTTATGTATCTAACAAAAAGAGGATAATAAATATTGAACTATGAACTAGAATTCTGTTTTCTTGTATCCAAGCACTTCTGTACAGTATAATTTAGACATCCAATTAAATTTCTTACCAAATTTCACCTCTGGGAATTATACTTGTTTGCAAGTTTTCCCTTGGCACTCTCTTAGCCTAATGTGAATAAGTCCACCAAGTCATTATATCTAAGCAACTAATTATAGAGCAGCAGCATGGCATAATAGAATGAGTGCTGATATTGAAGTTGAGCCTGCCAATGACCAATGTGTCCTGGCATAAGGCAATTTATCTCACTGAACCTCAATTTTCTCACCTGTAAAGTGAGGATAATAAATCTCAAACTACTTATATCACAGATTGTTGTGATGAGAATATTCTGTATGCTTATAAAGTACTACAAGAAATGATTATTTATGCTAAAATAATCATTTAATCTCTTTTTGGAAAAAATGAAAAAAGCTTCTTCTGAGTCTGCATCATGCAATACAGTTCTTATGAAGTTTTTTTCTTTGTACCTAAATTAATCTTTTATTTAAAATATCCATCATTTAGAAAATGTGGTGTAACCAACTGATTTAGAAGGGTTAAATATGAATGGTGGCTAGTAAAGCTAATACTGATTGAAGTGGGTTGAAGTTCACCATTTATTTGCATTTGAATTTGGTGCCCAGCAGAGCTTTTAAAAAGACCTTAAAAAACAATTCATGTATAATAAAGTACTTCAGAAGTCCTAGAATATATTAGGCAAAGCTTGGAAGCACAATTTCATGGCTTTTTTTTTCTATAAAAGCTCTTTAAATAGGAAATATATTTATTAGCATAATATATGCAATATTATCTTCAATTTTATTTTGATGTTAGTAAGACTGTCTATATCTGCTACATTTATCAATTGAATGTTAATAGAGGAATGTTATTATAGAAAATTTCTTCCAGGGAAAGTTGAGTTAATTACTGTGATTGGTTTGTCCATCATAATAAGATTATATATAAATGGGGAATGGAACATTAGTTAGATTTGTGAGCCTCTCTATCTCGTCTTAAAAAAATATATATAAGAAAGTTAAGTAACCAGGGATTTAGAAACTTTGATCATTATAGCATTTAATAATTAAAAATGTCATTGCATCATATTTCTTAGTCCCCACCTACTAGCGAAATAATTTTGATGCAGCTGTGACTACAATCAATTATACTGAAAAACATTTCAAAGTGAGACAAAGCACAACAGATTTCTTTCTATGCCACTGAGAAGTTATACAGTGATTTATTTTTAAAACTAGGACTTAGAGTTTATCATATGGTATCTGAGAGGGACAATAAGTTTAAAGGGACTAGGATTCATTCAAATTTTTATTTTAATTTTCTAGCTGATGCAGTAACAAGATATTATTAGACTTTCAATGAAACATGTCTGCATATTTATATGTGTGTGCATGTGTGCTCTACAATATGAAAAAGAAGGAAAAAAACTTGATCTAAATTTAGTTATTTGACTTCACAATTGGAATATTATATATTTAACAATTACGGATATGAAAACATAACCTTTCATTGATAATTCAAGTCAAGAAGCATTTATTGAGCACCCACTGTATGCTAGGGGCATGTGATATACTGTTTATACAAAAAATCCAGTTCTTATCTAAAGGTGCTTACATTCCTCTGGGAGAAAACAGCAGGTACACAGATTAAATTAAGTTTAAAATATATTTACCACACAAATGCAAAGTCATTTTTGGTGTAGGGAGAACACTAACCCCTAGGAGCATAAGTGCTTTGAGACTTGAAGTAAAAGCCGAGACTGGAGTAAGGTACTTGAAGTTTATACCTTTTTTCAAAAGGAAAAGAGCAGGTAAGACAGAGAGGTGGAGTAATGTAGCCCTGGAAATTAAGAGGACATAATCTCATAAGCAAATCTAGGAAACAGAAGGGAGAATTCAGACAAATATTTGTCAAGTACCTGCTATGTATATGGCAGTGTGCTGAAGACACAGAAAGTTCAATGATAGTTCTTATTCTCCAGAAGCTTACAATCCAACAAGGGGAGAAAACATTCAAACAACTATGTACACATAAGCTATATAAAAGATAGATTCAGAGGAAAATATAAAAGAGAAAAGACACTGGGATTTAAAGGGTTCAAGAAAGGCTTCCTGTGGAAAGCATATTTTAGCTGGGACCCAAACAAAGTAAGAGAAACCATGGTGAAACATTGGAATGTAGATTAACACAAGCAAAACAAAAGGCACATTCTTTTTATACTACAAACCACTGGGACAGAGAGAGGAACAGAAGAGGACTTAAGAAATAGATCACTGATGGAGATATGAAATAGTGATAAACATATGCCAAAATTTCCTTTTTTTAGAAGTATAGCAGATTTTTTTAGTTGCCTTAGAGATAATTTTCCAAAGATACTAGGAACAGATGTTTTTAGTTCTACAATAACAGTTGTTATTCATTCATCAAATACTAAAAAATAACACTTTTTGTGCCCCTATTTGTAAGATATTGTATTATGCATAGTAGTATACAGAGAAAGAAAATATTGTATCTATGCTCGTGGAGTTTACGGTCAGTTACAATGTTCAGATTAGTAAATAAATCCTCCTCCCATAGATCCTTAAATAAATTTAAATTTGGCATTCAGATGCTCTATTAACTCCTGCCTTAGTTATAATTCTTAATGATATTATCAAAATATTTGCCTGTTGCTATCTGTTTTAGCCCAATCTGGCCATCTATCTAGTATTCCACTCTTGATATCTTTGGGAATGCTACCCCTTGGCTTTAGCACATACTTAGACTGCTGTTATAAAACAATTTCTGTTCTAGTCTTTCTTTTGCCATGCCAAATCATGACTTTGTATGTATGTGTTTTGATAATGTCTATCTGTGACCATATGTTTTCCCTTATAGTTGTATGTCCCAATGAAATATTCCAGCTTCACCAATTTGGACAAAGTTTGACAATAAATGTATTGCCTCTTTACCATTAATTAATTATAAATGTGTGCTCTTTAAAAGTTGGGAGATTTTTAAAAAATTCACAATTATTGTATTTTATCAGAAATCTTAAAGGTATAAGGAAAACACTTAAGGTATCTTATATAGAAATCAATAGTTAGATGTACTAGTAGGTATGTGTACAAGGAAAGGAAATGTGACATAAGATAAAGTGTTGGATTTGAAGTTATTAGGGGTCTGGGTTTAAATCCTGCTATACTTAATAATTATGTATTGGTAACAAGATACTAAGCTCTCTGATTCTCATTTGCTTTAGTGTTTGTCCTCCTTTGAAGAGGATCCAAGGAGACCTTGGCTTTTGTAAGCTAAGGTCTTTCCCAGGTCTTAGTTTGTCTGAGGTAACACCCATTTAGTATTTATAACCTAGGAAAGAACTGAGGTAAAAGATAGCCTAGCTTGCCTTCACAAAATAATCAGATTGTTGTTCATACTTCATTCTCTAAGAGGAACAATGACATCGGGAGGGTGGTGTCTTAACTTGCTAGAGAATTGGATCTAAGTGGGTCAGAGCTGTGCAGTAATCTGCCTTACTTTTTCCTTCAGAGTCATCACAGTACAATGGTAAGACATGAGGCAGGATGACTGGCAATGGCCCCAGATGAAATGGAAAACTTTGGTCCTTTCAAGCTAAGGTCTTTCTCCTCATTTGTTTTACTATTAATTGTAGACTTTGCAGCAGGTGACCTCCAAGGTTCTCTCCAACTTTCAATCTCTGACCCTCTAGTCTATGGTACGTTAACTTAAAATCTCTGATCTTTACTTTCTTCATTTGTAAAATGGGCACCATACCTATATTGCACAAATGAGGTCATATTTGTCAAATACTGTGAAAATCTGGAAGCACTATAAAATTTTAACTACTATTATGTCTGCTTTAGGATATAGAGTCACAATTCATTATATTGGCAGCTTATTTACTAAATTAAGGAATTTACATAGATTTTTTTCTCCCTGCTGGTAGTTCTTGGGTCCATTGGGATTATCTAAGTTTATAGTTTTCAGAAACATAGAGTTGAATCCAAAAGTAGAGTTGTTGCCATTTTTTTCTCTAGCTCATTTTATAGATGAGGAACTGAGGCACACATGGTTAAGTGATTTGCCCAGCATACACAGATACTACGGATCTTCCTGACTTAAAGCCAGGCATTCTATCCCTTGTGCTACCCAGCTTCTCAAAGGCAGAGCATGGCTCTTTAATTTCATGTCTGGTGTGCCACCTAATTCATGTTGATTTCTCCTTAAGTGTCACCAAGAAAAAGCAGGGAGAATATGGATGGCCAGAAATGGCACCTAGCACTTTTTAAAGTCTGTATTTCCATGATTTTCTTTGTTTCTATTACTGTTTTTGAAGGTGCTACTGCTCCTCCTGTGTACGTGATTATGGCAAAACTCCAAGGATCAGATTTAGATTTGCATAAGTTTGCACAGGAGGCATTTTTTGATTCTGAGATATTAATTAGTGATTACATTTTTTAAATATCAATCTAGAGTGGAAGAATGGTATGGTGGAAATAGTACTGATTTGGAGTTTGAGATCATGTGTTCACATCAGGCACTTATTAATTCTGGCTGTATGACTGACTACCTGTATCATTTTAGTCAATTCATTTAACCTTTCTGGACCTCAGTTTCCCCATCTATAAAATGAGAGAATTTGACTAAATGGCCTCTGAGTTCCCTTCTATAGAGTTTAGCATCTGATTCTAGTGTCTAGAAAAGTCTGATTCACAGACTAAAATCAGAAACTATCAGGAATGATTAATTAGACTCCCATTTAATTCCAATCAGTATTAATAATTTTAATGTTAATGCATGGGGTAGTAATTACTGGTAATTAATGGTATTATACTTGCATATCAATTATTTACATATAATCATTTGCTTTTTATGATGCTCATTTGTTTAACTATGGGAAATTAACTAGAGAATCTCTTCCCTTTCTTTCTGCTGAGTAGGTTATCAACCCCAAGGTGGAAAAGATTGCCTAATGATGTGGAAAGTCCCCTACGTGTTTTTGATTGTCCCTCTATCCTTATCATTCTGTTATGGAAACAGACCGATGGGCACTTGACCAACAGTACTTGACCAATGTGTAACCTTGTCTTTGCATTGCTGGAACTAGCTACAAGTCTATTGCCCAACACAGACCAATGAATGGCCATTAACTGTGCCCATATTTAGATATACTCTACTGGTCATTGACTATAAAAATGAACTGAAGATTCTTCTGGAAGTTCAAGATATAGATCTAACAACCAATGAGACTGTATTTTATTTTGCCTTTTCCATACCATCTAGGTATCAAGCATTATAAAACTGAGACCTGAAGACAAGGGACATTTCTGATCATAGGAAGAGGTGAGGCCCCATTTTTAAAAGGGGTCTGGTCCCCTTTAAGAGAGCTCTGCCTCAATTCATTTTATTGCAATTTGAACAATTTTAGTTCCCACAAAACAAAACTTAATTTAAAACGTCTCAAATGTAGTTACAAAATGTCAACACTTTCTTATTATTTTGAACCTCTTCTTTCTTCCCTCCAAATATAGACAAATTTCTGAGCTCAATCTTCAGCCTACTGTTTTGTTCCTATATTCTCATTCTCCCTCATATTTCTCACTTCTTTTTAATTCAGGTATTAATCCTGCTATTATTTCCAAATCTATAGTTCATGAACTCCTGGCTTCATAGAATTTCCTTCTGCTAACTGCTATCATCAAAACTCTATATGTTCTTTTCTGGATTGATTATTTTTCCCCCAAGCTAGTGCCTTTATTGGTGATCAGAACTATAAAACGTTAGAATTATGGAGTTAAAACTCATCTTAGAGGCCATCTAGTCCAATTTTCTTTCTCTCATATGCCACCTTTTCCCTGTTTACACAACCTCAAAACTTGTTATTTAAATTTGACTTATCTCATTCCTTCATACCTTATATCCAGTGAGCCACCAAATCCTATCAATTTTCTCTTTGGAGAATTTGTCCCTAATTTCCACTTCCTCTACCCTACTCCAAGTCTCTCACACTTCATACCTATATTACTGCAAGAGCTTCTTTCCTATCTGATCTTTTTGATTTACCATTGAATCTTCTTAATTTAATAGGGTATGCATAGTGAAATAAGAAAAATGTTTCATATATATTTTTCCATCATAACAGATCCTCAAAAAAATCCATTAGTGATGCTCTCCTCTCCATTAGTACACCTTATTTCTTAATTGATTTTGGTCTATATTCTCAATCTACTCATGTCTACCTATAAAATAATAATCATATCAACATAGACTTACAACTGGTAGTATCCTAAGAAATCATCTTGTCACAAAGAAGAAAAGAGAAGCAGACAAAGGGGGGAAGTACAAATGAAGCAGCAACATTGCACAGAATAGACCAGGAAGTTTGAGGGTAGAAGCTGTGACTCACTAAGCTAAACTGAAAACTCATCTATTTGAGCTGAAAGACCCAGTGTATAGAGTTTGAGTTACCAATATAGGTGAGATAGAAATGACAGTCAGAGTTGCAATTTTTTTGAAGGCAAAAAAAAATTATACTCATACTATCTCCTCACCCCCACTCTCATACACTGAATTACACAACACCCTATATGAGGTAAATACTGCAGATGCTATTATATCAATTTTATAGATGAGAAACTGAGGCTTATGCTTATCTAGCATGTAAGCTTCTTGGGTGAGATTTGAATTCACATCTCTGCTACATCTGAGTCCAGTATTCTATTCCTTCAATAACATTTTCACTACTCTCTAAATATATAAGATGTGTTAACATAATCAGAATTTTTCTCTATATTATTTATCTTGTGTTTTCCAAGAATTTCTTTACTTTCTTGCTGTTGGAAGATCCTTTAAAATGTTTTTATAAAAATTATCTCCTTTCTTTAAAAAGTTCACATGCTAATGCAATATTAAAATTCATGTCTTTAATAAGGTACAGTTTTCACAAAAAGGAAAAAATAGTTTGCGTGCAACATTTATTTGGCTGAATCCACATGATCTAGGAAATGCAAATACAATGTGAAGTAATGACAAATCAAGTCAAGTAACAATCATTTATTGCCTACCTACTAGGTGCCAGGCACTGTGTCAAAGAAAAGCAAATTAATAAATAAATAAAATCTCAAGGATCTCATTGTCTAATGGAGGAGAAAATGCAAGCAACTGTGTACAAATCAGATATATACAGGATAAAGTGGAAGTAATTTCAGCAGTAAGATACTAGCATTAAAGGAGATCAGGAAAGAAAGAGGGGCATTAGCCAAGAACTGAAGAAAATCAGAGAATCTAGGGTGCAAACATGATAGGGGAGAGAATTTCAAAGAATGATTTATTCCTTTCCCTTTTTTGGAAGATAAATTTCACAGTTTGAAAAAAAAGTGATCATTTTCATATATTATAGCATCTGATTTTTGTTGTTTTTCCCCATAACATAATTAAACAATTAAGAACTGACCTGACTAAGTCAATTTTACCTAGAAAGATTCTTAGCAATAAACTTCAGATACTGAGGACTCACTGATGTTCATATGTTTGTAATGAAGGGGAGAATAAATTGGGTACTAGACTTAGACATTATAGATGAGTAATACTAAAATTAGGCATCAGTTTTGTGAAATTCTTACAGAATATTCCCAACCTCTGATCCATACTGACTGTGTTGGTAGTACTAGGCAAGTCACTTACTCTCTCAATGCCTCATGAAACTTCCTAAAATGATAAATTTCAAAGAAGGTAAACTTCCTTAATGGGTGTACCTCATTCCAATTCAATTACAGGTCTGATCCCATATCTGAAAAATGAAACTCTAAAGTATTTTTTTTTCCTTCTGGATTGATTGCTTTCCTTGATTACTTTTTACAACCCAAATAGTTTATACCATGTTTCTGGAATTTAGTACAAATTCCCTTAAGGAATTTAGGGGCATTTTGACTGAGATATTAACTTTCATAAACACCAAGGACTACATATATAATTCTGCTGAAAGGTCAATTTTGCTTAATGCACTTTGGATCTAAGTTTTATTTAGTGGGAAACTAATAATCAAACTAAAAAAAAGGTCTGTCCTCTTTCTAATTTATTCACTACTATAAAAAGTGATTTGGAAACTATTTGAAATCCATTTACATTTCTTATTTGAATTACCTAATCTATTATTGTTTTTCCTGGATAACATGGTATGACATGACTTGCCATGCAACATTTAAGTGTAACCTGATTTGTGTGTTTGCTTAGAGAAATTCATACTAGCTAAATGATTCTGCTGTCACAGCCCATCAATTTTCTTCACCATTTGAATACTGACAACAATTAATAATAGCAAACACTGGCAAGTTTATACAAGTAAAGCAGTCGTATTTGATATCATTGACTAAAGGAATTATCATTTCACACTATATCCAACAAATCTCATTTAGAAAAAAAAATGTCAGTGTTTGAATCCACTAGATAATATGAAACAAAAAACAAAGGCCCTTGTTTTGTTTTTATTGGGGGGAAGTTACTGATATAAGGCAACAATGCATTCTCTCTATATCATATGTGAAAATCTAACCTTTTATCCCAATGACTTAACAACCAAAGTTGTAAAGATCCAAGTCATTTGTTTTGCTTAAACATTTCAACTAATGCTATAATATCATTTAAGATAAGAAATGAATTTTATGAAATGAAGCCAGTGGTCTTCGTGAATTATGTTGTCTATTTAAACAATTTAAAATTCTGGACAACTTCAAGAATGAGTTACTTTTATTTTTCTTGAAAACTTTAGTGTTTGCAAGCCTCTATCCTCTCATGCTTCTAATTTAGCAAGTTGTATCATCAAATATATTTATCCCAGATGCTCAGGCATTGATAGAGAATGGAAGAAAAAACAAAATCAAACAATAACAAGAAAAACTGACTGCTTTTTGTTTTGTGCACATGCTTGAAAAACTGCATGGTTGGATTAGTGCAGTAATTTAAATGCCCTCCTTTCGCAGAGAGGGTGATATCATGGAAGGGCTTAAAGGAAAAGAGAAAAAAAAAAGAAATACGGTTAATGAGAGTCCATTTATTAAATTCCCTCATATATAACCTTTGTTATTTAACACAACTGACTGGATTAAAATAAAAAGAAGTACTTTGGAAAAGGTTGAGGAAATGTGGTCATTTTGATTGCCTAAATTCTTTTCCTGTGTTTATCTGGTGTGTGTGTGTGTGTGTGTGTGTGTGTGTGTGTGTGCATGTATCTTTGAAAAGCTTAATTAAGTCAGCTTACAAAAGAATATAGAAGAGAAAGGCCAAATTAAAAATCCTTCCTAACTACATAACTATGAAACATTTTTATCAATCATAAAAAAGAATTGTCTAAACATCTCTGACTAAATATTTTCCTTTTTGGCAAAAATGACCTGTTTTGCCCATTTTTCTTGAGGTTTGGGGTAAGTCAAAAGCCTGTCTGTCCTTCATTTTGCTTCTCTGTCTATGGGCAAGTATTATGACTTAATTGAAAATGACTGCAGTACTGCTGTGTGCCCAGCTGTGAAAACAGCTAGAACAGGACTGAACACATCATTAATTATATATGTTTTGCTGAACATCTCAGTGAGGATTATAACTATTTAAAAAACAGAAGGGGAAGTCCAAGAAAGGTTTAGAAGCATATCTTAGTATTACCTTCTAATATGATTCCCTTTTCAGGAAAATTTCTGAAGATAAAGATGGTTTTGAACAACTTGATAAGGTTTTTTTTATTTTGTTTTGTTTTGCTTTATTTAACCTCTCTGAATGTCAGTTTTCTGAACTATATAATAGCACAAGATGCTTTTTAAGAACCCCTTAAGTTGACATTCTGAGATTTAGGGATTCTGGTATTTTAATAATGATTATACATCTGATATAACCCTGTATATGAAGCAGTACTTTCTTTTGTTTCTTCCCTCAAGTGTCAAGCACAGAAGTGGCTGTTCAAGGCTGCTCAATAAATGTTGACCAACTGACTAGACATGCTCAAAATAAAACATTCAGACAAAACAAACCTTACAAGTGTGCAAGTGACCACCACCAATCATATTGACACCTTAAATTATCTGGAGTAGAGGGACCATCCATTCCGATTTTTCTGGCTAAAACAGTAACTTAACTGTTCTCACCACTGAAAATTCTTTATTCTCTTGTAATACTCTTAGCTCCACCCCTCTACCCTTTCCCAAAGGACTCAGAGCCTCTATCCTCAGACAATACTGTACAGAAGGTGAGATCTTTTTGGTTATTTATATCCAGACAAGAGAAACGTATATCTGTCTTACAATTTTGAAATAGATGACTATGTCAGGCAATTTGACTTTGCTTTGTTTCTGCAGCTTTAGAAATGCAATTTAAAAGCTCTGATACTAGGATAATCTCTCCAATTTTCTTTATGTTTACACTTTCAAATTTCCTTCGAATGTCATGGGAATTGTGGGAAGCAAGTTGGGGATTGGGAGGAAAGCTTTCTTTCCTGTTCATCAAATGCTAAACAGTGGTGTCCTTGAGAAGGAATTTCATATTTTAAAACTATTGTTGACTTAACATCTTTTTACCATAGTTGTTCAATTCTCACAGTACCTAGAACTTAGTAGATTTTTTTTCCCTTTCACATGATGAAAACTTCAGAACCAAATATATCTGTCCATATGAAATTGATCCTATGAGTATTTTCTGCACTAGTACAGTTTGTAGAACATATGGTGTATGTGGACATACTGGCAATTTGGAGTTGTCATCGATACATCATTCCATATATAATGCTGTTGTTATTTATTGGCTTACCAATTGGATTACCAATAATATGAACATCTATATGTGTGCAGTGACATCAGAGATATATTTCAAATATTTGCAATTTAATTTTTAGAATGTGAGTTCCTTGAGGGCAGGGACTTTTTTTCCCCATTGTATCCCCAACCTTTAACATGATGTTTGTTCTTGGTGCTGTTTCAGAGATAGAAAGAAGCAGTCAGTAAAGGTTTCAAGTAAGCAGTGATGCCTAAACTGAGATTTCCTAGAAGCTAAGGACTTTTAAAACGAAAAGCAGAGGAGGGTCTGCATTCCAGGCATGAGATATAACTTGTGTAAAAGCAGAGAAAGAGGTTATAGAATACAAGCAGAATGTAGACTAATTTGACTAGAAGACAGATAAAATGAAAAGAAATAATGAGAAATAAACCAGGAAAAGTAAGTTAGAGCCTATTGTGAAAGGTCTTTAAATGCAAGGTTGAATGAGGAGCTTGCCAAATATATTGAAATATATAATTTACACTTTTAGTTCCATATTCTGTGTAGTTTCTTGCATTCTGCCTTCCTAAAGTTTCAAAAAATTTTATCTTGGGTGCCACAAAAGAAGTCACCTAAGCCTATTTTATCTTCAAACGCTCATAGGGAAATCAAATTGGAAAACTATTTGTCTGCCATTTATATTTCTACGACCATACTATTTTTGTTTCTGTTTGATGGAGGGGTTGGCATTAATTTAATTTAATGATCCTGCACAGTGTATTCCATTCTCATTAGTGGTGAGCCTATTGAATATTTCATATTTGCAGTAAGTGGACAATGCTTTGGTTTAATAGTCACATTCACTTCACCTTCAGGCATGCCAGTCTTTATTTTCAAACTTGTTTGACTATAGCATGAATAGAATTTTCTCTCAGTGCTGAGAAAATATGCCTCTTTATAGGTTTCAAGCAAGGATAGCTTTTTGTTTTCTGTTGTTTTTAACTCTACATCATCTGGTTTCAGTTGGAAAGTTTGTATTCCTGTCTGGGTACCACCATGCTCATGGCTGGACATGTTCACAACATGACAATTATCTTTAGCTTTTCCCTCTCCCTCATTCTTCATATTCACTCTACCGTCAAATTGCAATTCTGTCTCCATGATCTGTCTCCTTTCTGCCTCTGTCTTTTTGTTCACAGAGCCACCACTCTTATTCAGGTCCTCATTGCCTCCAGTTTGGATGAGTACTACACCCTCCTAATTAGTCTCCCTACTCTCAGTGTCTCTGCTCTCCAATTAGTCTTCCATGCAGCTGCCAAAAAATATTGTTAAAGCACAAATCAATCCATATCACACTTCTACTTGAGAATCTTCAGAGGCTCTCTAAGGTTCAAGGTTAAAATATAATGCCCCCTACTCCTCGGGGACCATTTTGAGAGCCTTTGCAGTAGGTTGTATCCTATTTTTTCAAACTTATTTCAGATTATTCCTGTTAAATATGTCAAAGTTTTCTAGCTACTTGCTGTTCCTCATCAACACTATTCATCTTTGACCTCTGTGACTTTATGTAGGCAGCTCTCCATCTCTGTGTGGATATCATTGATGAGTGATACATGGCTACCTCCACAATATAACATGATATATCCCTTCTCTCAGGGGTGTGTACATACTAATTCACTCTTAGATTTTGCTCCCTTAATGTGTTCTCAAGCTAGCAGGTCTATTTTTCTCAAAAAAGAAGTGTCACATGGTTCTATTCAGAGCTCTTAGGGGTAATCCTTTGGGTGGAAAATACACTATTCCTACTCACAATTTTATCTTTTGAACCTCTAAGTATATATTTTGTCTAAACAGTCAATAAAATAATGACACTTCTTATTCTGTCATTTTAGTCATGTCCAGCTCTCTGTGATCCCATTTGAGATTTCCTTGGGAAAAGTACTGGAGTAGTTTGCCATTTCATTCTCTAGCTCATTTTACTCATGAGGAAAGTGAGGCAAACAAGGTTAAATGACTTTCCCAGGGTCACATAGCTACTCAGAGTCTGAGGCCATATTTGAACTCAGGAATATGGGTTTTCCTGACTTCAGGTCCAGCACTTTACTGCTCCACTTAGCAACCTAGTGACACTTTTTGACCTTAAAAATAGTCACTTACTTGGGAGAAAGACAAAAAAAGTAATATCATTTATATATATATATATATATATATATATACATTTGTATTTAAATTTATTTATTTAAGTTTTCAACATTCATTTCCATAAAATTTTGGGTTCCAAATTTTCTCCCCATTTCTCCCCTCCCCCCACCCCAAAACGCCAAGCATTCTAATTACCCCTATCATCAATCTGTCCTCCCTTCTGACATCCCTCCTTTCCCTTATCCCCATCTTCTCTTTTGTCCTGAAGGGCAAGATAAATTTTTATACCCTATTACCTGTATTTCTTATTTCCTAGTTGCAAGAACAATACTCAACAGTTGTTCCTAAAACTTTGAGTTCCAACTTCTCTTCATCCCTCCCTCCCCACCCATTCCCTTTGGGAAAGCAAGTAATTCAATATAGGCCATATCTGTGTAGTTTTGCAAATGACTTCCATAATAGTCGTGTTGTGTAAGACTAACTATATTTCCCTCCATCCTATCCTTCCCCCCCCTTGCTTCTATTCTCTCTTTTGATCCTATCCCTCCCCAAGAGTGCTGACTTCTAATTGCTCCCTCCTCCCATTGCCCTCCCTGCCATTGTTCCCCCCACCCTGCTTATCCCCTTTTCCCGCACTTTCCTGTATTGTAAGATGGGTTTTCATACCAAAATGAGTGTGCATTTTATTCCTTCCTTGGGTCAAATGTGATGAGAGTAAGCTTCACATTTTCCCTCTCCATTTATAGAGTGTCTAAAATTATATCTTAAAAATAAGCCCTTTCAGCATTAAATCTTAAACATCTTTTTTTCATCAGTACTTATAAATTGATGGCCAGACTGTTGGAATTGGGATTGGCTCAGTGGTTACACAGTATTTAGCTTTTTCTAAGTAAAAAAATCTATATATCTTCATTTTAATTCATCCAGATAAAAGCATTTTATTATGATCAAGTCCAATGCTGACTCTATAGAAGCAAATGACTGAACCTACATAGTATTTTTTAGTCAGACTAGACATTAGAACTCTAGAGGTTTTAGAACAATGGCAACAAGTATAATAATAGTAACACCAATTTGTGTTTGCATAGTATTTTAAAGATTATGAAAAGCTTTCCTCACAACAAGATATAATACTTAGAATTTAAGAATAAAAAAGGTCCCTATGTCCATTTAATCCAAGTTGTAATGAAGAAATCCCTGTTGTAACACATTCGACAAGTCCAACATCTGCTTGAAGACCTTTAAAGAGGATGAGACCATAATTTTGCAAGACAATTCATTCCATTTTTTGTACAGATGTAAATGTTTGTATTAGCTTCTTTTGCCTGCCACACTATACTGCTGAATCCTATTGAGACTGAAGGCTATCAAAATTCCCAGATTCTTTTCAGAACAATATCTGTCTATCCTTCCCTATCTGGTACTTGTGCAGGTGATTTTATATGTCTTGATAATGAATTTTCATCTCTTTAAATTCAGTCTAATGTTCTAGTCTATCATGTACCATTTGGATCCTGACCCCATCATCTAGTGTGTTAAGTATCCCTCCCAGCTTTATGTCATCTGCAGATCTGATGAGCAAACTATGACAGAAATGTTAAACAGCATATACCCATGTAAAGATCTCACAAAAATTCAATTTGAAACCTCCTCCAGCATAGACACTGAACTATCAACAATTACTCTTTGAGTCTAGCAGTCCAAATAGGTTTTAATTTAATTGTACTATCATCTAATATATTTTTCCATTTCCCCCCACAATAATAGTACCAGGAAATTTATCAAAAGATTTCTTATTATGTAGGTAAAATCCACAGAATTATGTTTTAGTGATCCTATTTTTTACAAGAAGGAAATGAGATTGGTCCTGCATGATTTGATCTTAATGAAGTCATACTGGTTCTTTGTAAGTAATGATTTCCTTTCTAGATATCCAGAAGCAATTGTCTTTTCTAGAATTTTCTCACTATATAACATCAAGGTCATGGAGTATAGCATGAAGATGGTTTTTTTCATTCTTTTCAAACAGTTGGATGACATTTGTACTCCTTCAGTATTGTGTAACCTCTCCTGTTTTCCATGCTTTTTCAAATATTACTGACAATATTTAAGCAGTCACATCAGTCACTTCCTTTAGGACTTGAGGATGCAGTCCATCTGGACTAGTTGATTTGAATTCATGAAGAGTAGTTATGTACTGTCTTACTATCTTTAATCTTGTGTATCAGCTCTCTGCTGGATACTTTTGTCCTGTCATCTAAAGTGTAAAGATCCTGTAATTTGTTGATAAAACAAAGAAACCAAAAAAAATATATTGAGCAACTCTGCCTCTTCTTTTGTCAGTTATCATCATCCCTTCCATCCCTAAAAAAGATCTTATCCCTTCTTTAATGATACTTTTTTTCTTCATTATGTTTGTAAGCTCCTTGTTGGTAGAAACTGTCTTTGGCCTCTTTTGTATCCCCAACACTTAGCACAGTGCCTGACACATAATTGCCTTAATAAATACTTAATAAATGCTTATAAAATGATTCTCCAAATATAACAAAAATACTTTTGTTGTCTGAGATTCTTTCACCTATCCTAGCTCACTCAGAACTCTAGCAACTCTGACATTTCTTTCCCATGATTTAGTATCATTTCAAAAAAAATCTGTTATCTGGCTTTGCTTTTATCTTCTGAACATTTATCTTTTTAAATCTATGTTGATGAGGTCCCCACATGCCTGTATTATTCTCTTAAAACAATTTTCATCCCACTCATCCCATACTCTTCATTGAAATAGTTGCCTTTATATCTTCAGAATTTTATACTTGAACAACTCCCAGTCTTCTTGGTTTGAGTTACCTTGAAGCACTTTAATTCACAGAATACCACCTATCTTTTCTCTGAACCCACTATAATCTACTTTCCTCAAATCTAGGGTAGATCCCAGACTGTACCTAGCTTTTTCCTGTCTTCTATCACAAATTATAGGATTAAGCGTAAAATCATCCAATGGTTCCTCACCAGAAAATACCTCCCATCATTGAGAATCATATCCAGAATAGAATTCCTCCTTGGTGATTCCTCCATAGGACAAACTGAGGTCTGGAAAAGATCTTAATTTAGAAAGACCAAGGTCATCCACCACGTCCTGGACCATCACCAGTCATCTTGACTTTTGTTTTGCCACTGGATTTTTATGACTCTGGAGGAGAGAGTGAGTTCTGCTTCACTTGAACCCAATTCTCACTTCAGTCAAGACATCACCTCATGATGTCATTGGTCATCTTTGAGAATGGAGAACAGCAACAACCTCTAATGGATAAAAGTGTTACTAAGGGACATCAAAAAGTTTTTATATAGGCAGGACAAATTATTATCATCTTGATTTTATGGTTGAGTAAACTGAGGTTTAGAGTCTGGGTCAGAATTTGAATCAAAATCTTCTGACTCCAATTCAATATACTCACTATGCTACATTGTCTTTAATATTTTACAAAAAGTACTATGGTATTGTAAAAATCATCCTAGTTTGGGAGACAGAGGTCTTGGGTTCAAATCTTGCCTCTGACCCAAATCTTCTGTTGTACAAGTCACATATCCTCTCTGAGCATTAGTTTCTTCATCCATCTTAATAGAAAGTTTGAATTTCTAAGACATTTTCCAGTTCTAGTAATGTGTTATTCCATGATGCAGAGTATGAGACCCTCAAAAGTTAAATAACTTGTCTTGGGTCTAACTATAGTATAGTGGTAGAGCAAGGAGAATGATTTAAGGTCAAAGATGTATAGATAATCTATCCCAATCTCCTCATTTAATAGATGGAGAAACTGAGGTTCAAAAAGGTTAAAAGGTTTTACAAGATCCATGTAGAGTAAGTATCAGAGATAAGATATAATCTGAGGTCCACAGCTCTTCCCACTTTTCCATGTTAATCTTTACCCAGCATTGAACTTTTTCTGTGACAACATGCTACATCTCTCATGAACTAAATGAACATTTTCAACCAATTTCATTCCTAAGAGCTGTCTTGGCAGCCTTTGAAGGATGGCACTGGTATTTTAGGTTCCACTCACATAACATAGTTACTAGAAGTAAATCCAAAGATGCAGAAAGGTTAAAAGCTATAATTCCATAAGAATTAGCAATGCTTGATACATTTACAGTTTTTTTATCCATATGTTTATCCCATGTTCTCCTTAAACCACTTGAAATTCACTTGAGCTATTTAAGTATATTGATTTGTTAAATCTTTTGACACATTGTAATTTTTTGCAACCTTGGGTAATAATAATTGACAAAGAGTCCAGGCTAACAGATGATGTGATGATGGCAATTTGATGAAAAATAGATACTGTCCTACTGTTAGTTTAAGTGAAAAATACAAGTATACATTGAGATAGCTCCTTATGCTTTCAAAATACCTTAATTTTATTGTCCCATTCATTTTTCACAAGAGCTCTTTGTAGTAGGTAATATGAAATAAAAATATCTTTATTCACATTTAGTAGGTAGGGTATTTTTAAATGCAGAGTATGAACTGCAGCTCCATTAATAATATCTGCCAAAGTGTTTTTCATTGAATTGCCATATTTTAAGGATTTTTTTTGTAAGTAATACCTTAAAATTTTAAAACAGTTTTCCTCGGTCAGCATTCAGAAACTTTGAAGCTGGAGATACACTTACCTGTGATTTTGTGGTTTTATCTATTTACAGACAGTACAGTTCTGTGTTGGAATATTAATAATGTAAAAACTAGGAATTGTGCACGGGACAAATGATGTAAAACTACACCTAGACCATGTAGCACAAAACATGGAGATGAGGATATAGATATCAAGACTTTAACATGAGGATACTTTTAGGAAGTCACTACATAGGAGAGAACAGGACATGGTTGGAGATGAGCTAAACCTAACCTGGTAGCATACTATTTTAACTAATTGTTTTTTAACTAGTCTCTAAACTGTTTACTATGCTGCCAAAAGACTAAAACATTGTTGGTGTTTTCTTAATTCAGCCCTCTCTAAATTTGGCACCCTAAGGTAAAGCCTCAGTTTCCCTAATTATGACTCTGAATAGTAATACTTTAGTGTCTCCTGTGTGATAAAAATAATAAAGAATAGTGTACATTGCAGTAAGGTCCAAGGGAGAAAATAAAAAGGTGATACAGTATGGTATAATGCCAAATGTGCAAATATTAAATAATAATGATGAAAGCTAGCAATATAGAGCATTTTGGAGTTTGCAAAGCATTTTATGTGTATCATTTCATTTGATGCTTGCAACACTGTGAGAAATATGATTATGATCCCCATTATACAAATGAAGAAACTGAGGTTGAGAGAAGTTAAATGACTTACTCAGGGTCACATATATATTACATGTCTGAGGCAGAATTTGAACTGAAATATTGTTGACTCCAAGTCTAACACCCTATCCACTATGCCAACCAGCTGTTAGGCTACTTATATATAAAAACAGTGCTTTTACACACTATTAATTAGTTTAACTGGGGGGATTTTTATTGGATTGAGGGGTTCAAATAGACTAGAAGTAGAGAGCATAGGAAAAATAACTGCTGAGTTGAGCTCAGCTCTGAGTCTGGCTGTGTGCCAGAGTGGATAGGACAGTGGTCTTGGAGTTAAGAAGGTCTGAGTTCAAATTCTGTTTCATATTTATTATGAGACAATTATTAGTTTTGTGATCTTGGGAAAGTCATTTATCCTCAGTTCACTAATCAGTTAAATGAAGGGATTAGACTCAAATGGCCTCTAAGGTGACTTCTAGCTCTTAGTCGAGTTTCTCTTAGTTAGAAACTCTTAGTTTCATACATCTTATTTATGAAACAGGAGCTCCTGATTATTATAGTTTAACAATTCATATTAATGTCATCTACCAGCTGGGTTATACAGTGTGCAGGTGGTTCAGTGTGGAATTATATAGATGTTATACCAGTGGCCTTTCTGTACTGAACTAGTCTTCCATTCTTTACCCAACATTAAACTTCGTTATCCACACCCTGAGGGAAGCTATTGTGTGGAATGATTCCTTTCAATACTTCAAGTATTTGTGTTTTGATCATGTAAGTACTTGCTTCACCAACGCATATAGCAGCTCTTCTATAATGCAGTGGACAGTATTCACCAATCAATCAACAAACAGCAAGCACCTATTAAGCATTCATTATGTGTCAGACACCATACTAGATGCTAGAAATACAAAGAGAAAAATTAAAAAAACAAAGCAACCAACTTTGATGTAATGGAGTTCAACTCTTATTGGGGAAGACAAACCAGTCAGATTATATGTGAGGTGATTTGTGGAAAAAGAGCACCAGGAGCCTGAGGAATGAGGAAACGGTTTGTGAAGAAGGGTTGAGTTGAATCTTGAAGAAAACTGTCAGTTGGTAAGCATTTTTTTAAAGTTTATTTTTTTTAGTTCAAGAATGAAACAAGCATTTCCATAACATAGCATTACATAAAAAAAGGTAATGGCACATGAAACTGCAAATCTATTATGTACAAATTGCTATAACCTCCAAATATGTAATAAAATTATCATGCAAATTTCTTTTTTTCTTTCTTTTTTTCTTCCTTCCTCCATGATAAAAGACACAAATGTCCTTGCACCTATATCTATCTATCCATCCATCCATCCATCTATCTGTCTCTCTGTCTGTCTGTCTGTATTTGAAATCCTTCTATAAATCTATTTAGTAATTCTTTATCCAGATGCAGATAGCATTTTCCTTCACGTTTTTGGTAGTTAATTTTTCAGTAAGCATTTATTAAGCACATTTATGCCAGCCACTGTCATAAGCTCTGAGGATATAAAGGAAGGCAAAAGACAGTTGCTGCCCTCAGAAAGGTCACAATCTAATGGGGACACAATATAAAAATAGCTAAACACAAAAATGATAAGTGCGGGTACACATGCATATGATAAATTTGAGTTAATCAATAGAAAGAAGGAAATAGTAGAATGAGGGATCAGTACAAGCTTCTTGTAGATACTGGAATTTTAACTGATACTTGAAAGAAACCAGGGAAGTCAGGAGTCAGAGATGAGGGAGGAGAATATTATGAAGTGGGAGTTGTTTTGTGGGTTACTAAGGCCAAAAACATGAAAACTTTGTGGTCACCTGATGATAAGCCTCTCTGAGGTAAGCAAAGATGGAACTTCTACAACAAATTATCTAAACTGGGACTTCAGATAGTTTATTAATGAACTGTTTCTCAATATTGTTCCAATTCAGTAATTGTATTGCTATATCTTGTATTCTGACAACATAGTTTTTGAGAATCCAGGAACATCTCCATGAAACTAGAAAATTCAAAATACAGTCTCATTAGAATTTCATGAATGTAAAATAAGAAAAACTATACAAATCATTTTAGAAAATTTTCACTAACAGATACAAAAATTTAGATATTAAATATTGTAGAACTTAGCCTAAATACTTTTTATTTTTATACCTTTTCAAATGTGTGGCTACTTAGGAGGGGGTATTTCTCTAAGTGAGATTCTATCTATCCATTTATTTATCTTTTTATCTATCTGTCTTTTCTTCTAAAGTAGACAGATATGTTCAGTCAATCAATCAATCAATCTATCTATCTATCTATCTATCTATCTATCTATCTATCTATCTATCTATCTCTCTCTCTCTCTCTCTCTCTATCTCTCTCTCTCTCTGCCTGCCTATCTGTCTGTGTATCTATCTATGTGTCTGTCTGTCTAACTAGATGTAGACAGATCTATAAAATAGATTGATTCTATCATCTATCTACCCACCTTTTCCTTTTTTTAGATCTCAAAAATGTCAAGAAATTTAATTTGGCCTTAATATCTCTAATAGAAATTAAGGATCCAAGAAAATACCAACCATATTGACATCATATATTTACGCACAGCAAACGTGTTTGCTTGAATACACATACATATATGCACTTTACATTTTAAAAAAGTAAAGCTACATAGTTTTTAATTTGGAAAACAAGATCATAGGATCAAAGTATCTTGAACCAGATGGAAAATTAAAAACTATTGAATTCAACCTCTCACTCCCCTTCAAAAAGTTTACAGACCCAACTGAGACACAGAGAGATGATATTATTTGCCCAAAGGCCTAAAAAAGCAGGATTTGCCTCAAGGTACTCCAAATTTCAAGCCCAGTGAAGAAACTATTATACATTTCATAATATTTCATAATCTGAATTATTGATTGCTTGGAGCAAAAGGATTGTGTCAACTTTTTGCCTGCCCGAATTGTATTGAAATCTTTATAGGGCTTTCATTTTGCCTACTTAGTTTTTAATATCAATATATAACTCCATACAGTGAAACTTCAGTTACTATCTAGTATAAAGAAGTCTGGCACCTCAGCAAACAAAAGCATCAATGCGATATTGATGACATGCCTCCAATATATGCCTGCAGGTGTGAAAATACAAGCCGGCTTTATTTTCCTTTATTAGCCCACAAGGTGGTGGTGTGCCTACATGTAGCAGGTGAAACTGTCATGTAATGATGGCTGTTGTCGAACTTGGTCGTTGCTCGATGGTGTGTAAAAAATAACAGCTAAAGATAGCAAGAAAACAATTTTGTAGAAGGCTGCTTCAACTTTTCAATCAATCCTTAATACATATATCTATATCTATACATCTATGTATACACACATATACATATACATATATATATATAATTGTCACAATGCTCAAGACCACATACAGCTACGTACTTTAAGTATCATGATTAATTTCTATGTAAAACAGACAAATGGTAAGAAAATAAAATGAAATCAGGAATGATTTTTATCCCATCCACACTCTCCTAAGGTGCCATGATCAGTACATTTCCCTTCTAGTCCTTCAGGACTATCTAAATCTCAACATTGCAAAACATTGACCATAATGATGACACTAAGTCAAGAGTAAGAAAGATGCATCATAATGGAGTGGATTAGTCTACTGGAGCAAGAAGACCGATGTTTAGTTACACTTCAGACGGTTACTGGCTATGTGGTCATCATGAATATATTCCCCACAGAAAAATCAAAGACTTGCTACATTCAGTTACTAGAACACACATAGTATGTCTTAGTAAAAATGTATTTTAGAAAAAATGTCTACTAAATGTGATTGAAACAAGACAAATGCTTTAAATGGTTAACCTTCAATTGTAAAAAAAAAATGTAAAGACACCCAGTATATTTCATGGTCTAGCTATCTTGCATATAAATGAGATATTGCTATACTCCTCCAGGAAATGGCATACTACATTCCAAATCATAATCATTGAAGGAAAGGAAGCAAATGATAATGAACAGAAGATTACCTTGAAAGGTCATCCAGTTTATACAACATGCTTTTTAATGGGAATATTCCTGGATTATTAAAGAAAAAGTTTTCATTTAAGAAAATAAGTATCCATATATATATGCACAAACTTATACCTTGAAACATCACAAATCTTATGTCCCTGAGAAGAAGAATGATTTTCTAATTACTAGATATAGTTTTTATTTTGCATATATGTATATTTTTAGTATAAGAGACATTCTACTCATATTTTAAAATTTTAAGCTTTTCTTTCATTCATTTTCACATTTGATGGGCTACAAATATTTAGAGAATAGTTAGATATTTAACTTTTAAGAATTCGAGATTCTCTTATTTTCTACATTGTCATTTCATTTTCACTTTCTATACTCTATTTCTGCTCATTTCTTTGTTCCCTTATGTTCTAAGGCAAAATGTTATATTCTTTATGTTTGCAATTTAATGAAACTTCAAAATTCTAATGAATTTTGAGCTCTAATTGATATATATTTCTTCTACCATAGAATATCTCAACCCACCCTTGCCTGCTTACCTGTACAGCTTTAGTTCATGTCCTTCCATAAGTCTGTTAAATGGGTGCTGGTGATCTCCCTTGGGATTTCTGGAGCATGTAGAATATTGTTATTCATTCATTCCATCCAAAAGCTACCTTTAACAGAACACTATATGTAGGTGCTTGGGATGCAAGTATAATGAATGAAACAATCTCTATGCAAAAGGAGTTTGCATTCTAATTGTGGGAACTAGTACTGCAATAAGTTGGCATACACTTGATTTTTTTGTGTCTTCCTGTGTTTTTTTTTAAATACATTCATTTTTTTATTCTTCCCTTTCGAGTTTGATTCAACACAAAGTCATAAGAAACATTCTGAGAATTACTTTTGTCATGCATTCATGAGAGAAAATAATCAAATTTAGTGAGCTTTTTTTCAGAACTAAGAATCCTGGGGACTACTTATTTTTTCTGCTACCTCTACTGATGTTTGATGGTAGAGTAGATAGAGTTCTTGAATTGAGCTCAAGAAGGCCTAAGTTCAAATCAGACTGTTTGACCCTGAATAAGTCACTTAACCTCCCTGAGCCTCAGTTTCCTTATCTCTAAAATGTGAATAATAATAGAAGTCTCACAGGGTTATTGTGAGGATCAAATGAGATAATATATTAACACACTTTGTTAAACCTCAAGGCACTATAAAATGCTGACTATTATTACCACAAACTTAATTATCATATTGCAGGTTATGTTATTGACTCCCTGACTGTCATGAATAGGATACAGTTCCAATAAGATACAGAAGTTGCTATCCTCATTGGTCTTATGAAAGAAAAGTTTAAATAAAATTTTCTTACTGAATTAGACTGCAAATTGAGAAAAGCAGTCCTTTAGAAGCACATCAGTAATGGTCTGTAACCCAAATGAAAAATTTTTGCAAATAATTATCCCATAATAACATAAAACACCAAGGTATACATTTTCTTTCTTTCTGGAAATTCTTTGAGTTCCCTGGTAGTGAATTTAATTTACCTGTTTGGGACTAGTAACCAGGTTAAATCCCCTCTTGCACTGGTACTCAATGATTAATCTTTCAGTTTCATCTTAGGATCATAGATGATAATGAAGGGTCACAGCAGAACTGAGAGAATTTTATATACAATAAAAACAATATTCTTTCAAGAATAATTTTGCATATGCAATGTTTCAAGATAGAAAATGCTGAACATATCCATGGAATCTGAATGCAGATTGAAGCATGCTATTTTCACTTTTTTTCTTTCTTTTGGTTTTTCCCTTTTTTGTGATTCTTCTTTCACCACATGACTAATGTGGAAATATGTTTAACATGACTGTATATGTATACCTCATACCAGATTGCTTACTGCCTTGGGGAGGGGAGAGGAAAGTCAGAGAGGGAGAAAAAAATTGGAGGTCAAAATCTTACAAAGATGAATGTTGAGAACTATTCTTACATGTAATTGGAAAAAAATGCTACTAAGTAAAAGAAAAGAAGAAATATATTAAAATTGGGAGAAAAGAATAATTTTGAGTGATTAAGTCATTTTGAATATTATAAACGCCACAATTAACTAGATAGGACACATGAAGGAAAATGTTATAGACATCCTGAGAAAGAACTGATACATAGATGCATAGAATGGTTTTACATGTGCATGTATGTTTTTGTGTGTAATAATAGCCATATCTAGGGTGGAAGGAAGGAAAAAGAAAAAAAAAGAGAATTGCATAATAACTTAATTGTACATTTAAAATGAATAGTAAGTTCTGCATAATATATTTGCAGTTTCATGTATAATTATCTTTTTTTTTGATTCTACTATATTATTGAAATGTTTTTTTCTTGAGTTTAGAATAAAATAATGAAATTAGAAAGAAAAGAAAAACATTGAAATCCTGCTCCATAAGTCTATCACATAACTCTAAGAGAACTCCAGAATAGTTAACATTGCCCGGAAAAGGAAACATTTTCCTTACCAATTGAGGTAGTTCACCACTCTGCTCTTACCACTCTTGGAGTAATTTTTACTACAATAGACAAAAGCTTATCAAAAAAGAACGTGCAGACCTTAGGGCAAAGGAGTACCTTCAGAGAGCCTTCAAGCTGTGAAGTAAAGAATGAGAATTATATAGGCATAAAAATCTTTCTAAAATCTGTTTCATCCTTTATTAGAGGCTTTCAGTTACTATATGGTACAGGAAAGAGGGTTAAGGTCCAAATAGTTCTTATTGAACTTATATTGAATGAGAACTGGGAGGGACCTCAGAGATAATCTAATTCAATCCTATTATTTTACAAGTGAAAAAAAAATGAGAACCAGAGAGGTTGTCACTTTCCTAAGGTCATACAAGTAGAGTATCATAGGCAGGATTTGAAGCCCTCTATTCCAGAGCTTACAAATAATATTTCCTCTCTCCAATCCCCATGAAAATAATTCTGTGAGCCTCCTAACACTTTTTCCTTGCACGAAAGTGCTAGAAATGCCTTGTGGTTTAATATGTTTTTTAACTTTAAAATATAGTATTTATTAATATATTTTGTATTGACATCACATTTTCCACCTATGGACCCTCTATATTGCACCCTTTCTTATGACAAAGGAAAGAAAAAAAATAAACAGACATCCAGAATGTAAGTCTTGTCTGACAATGTACGCAACAGTATTCTGTCCAGAGGTAAGTTTTTGCCAGGATGCGCTCCTCTTCTGTGTGCTGGGTCATGAAAGTTGTTTTTTTTTTTGTTTGTTTTGTTTTGTTTTGTTTTGTTTTGCATGAGTCTTCTATCTGTACAGATGAAAATAAGCAGGGATGGTCCCTGCCAAACTGCAAGAGAGAGGATATTTGTTCCTGGTGCTGTCAACTTCCTTTATGTGCTTTTTTCCTTCTTTCAATTGCCCAGTACCTCCCTACTGTGTATCAAAGTAACCCTTAGTGACACAGCAAAGATTTTCATTAACATCTACAATATGACCAAAAGAGATTTAATCTTGGGGTTAATGTTCCTAGAGAGGTTTTTTTTTTTCCAGTCTTTTATCTCTAAAGGTGCAATGACAGGCAGAATATCAATCAGCTGCCAAGCAGGAGAGATTTTTTTGTATAGTGGATCTACTTCTCTTTGTCTCTAAAAACATATTATGCCTGAAACTGGCCTCAAAAGTCAGCTCACTTGAGGTATATTCTTAGTGGGAAAAGTGGGAGGAAGGGGGAGAATTTCTCCCTCCAACCCTTTAAAAAGAGACATAATGGTTTAGTGGAAAGATCACTGTTGTACTTAAAAGGTATGGGTTAGAGTCTTTGCTATTTATTAGTTGTGTGACCAGCAGCTACGAATTTTCTTATCTCTTGGCCTTAGTTTTCTCATCTGCGCATGATAGGTTTGTACAAGAGGATCTCCAAAGTCCCCTCCAGTTCTAAGAGTCACAGTGATTTTCTGTGATCTGAGGGTGGAGGAGGGAGAAAGAGATAAGTTGGCACAGATGGTTCTCTGTGCTGGCACCAGATGGCACCATGGGCCTAGAACAGCTTTATTATTATTCAGAGCAGGAGACTATGTGTCCCTGGCTCATCTCTAAGGGAGCATTGGCAAGCTAAGTATTTGTAACTTTAGGAATACCTGTATTTAAAAGTGAGATATCCTTAAATTACTAAGTGACCTGGAGATTTTTGTAATTTTAGAACCTGGCCTTTGCCACACACTTCACATGCAGATCTGCTTTTTTACATTAATAGAGTTTGACTTCATCCCTCTTTTTCATAACATTCATTCTTTTTGGAAAAATTCATGTGTGTGTGTATACATAAATATACACATACATATACACAAATCCATGCATACATACACACACACACACACATACATACACACACGACACAGTGAGGCAATGATTAGGGTGATAGATTGGGAATCAGCAAGATCTTAGTTCAGAGATCTTTGTGACTCTGGATTTAACTGCTCTGGATCTGAGTATGGTAGCTACAACTCCATGAACTCAAAGATCACTTCTACTATTAAATCTTCTACCCTATCATTTCTCCTTACTACACAGAAAAAAAACGGGAGGGTACAGAGAAAATTCTTAATTAATGCTTATTGATTGGTGGGTGAAAAAGAAGAAAATGTTCATTTCCAAGGGTTTAATTCCTTGCTGTTTAATTGATGAAAAGCTCGGATCATAGAATCACAGGACTTAAAGTTGAAAAGAACCATAAAACTCTTACAAAACACCCCTTTCTTTTGACAAAAAAGGAAAATGAGTCATTTACAATCTAAGTGACTTCCTCAAGCTCACTAAGACAAGAAAGGATAGGGTCAGGAATCAAACCATTATCTTCTTGTTCCAGATACAGAACTTAAATAAATAGTGATAAAGTAGAAAGAATATCAAACTCAGACCAAAAAACAAAAACAAAACCACAGGGAAAAAAATTGTGTTTAGTCACTAACACTGTAACTTAATATATTTGTGCTGTTTGTGTAATGCCAATGGGATATTCACAGTGCCTACAGTGGCCATGAATATTGCAGCACAGTTCTGAATCACAAAGTACCACAGGCTCTCCATATGGAAGACAGAACCAAAACATTTATTCAGACACCAGAAAGCCAAATCCATCACAGCAACAAAAATCTATACACAATTACAATGCAGAGAACAACACCATCCCCTAGCCTTCCCCCTACTAGGCTTCCTACAACCCACCTCCATTAAGCAAATCACAATCTCTTTCACTCACACTAGCCAGTCTCCTGCATCCTTCCTAGCTCTAACTGTTCTCAAGTCTAACTTCTTCTCACCTTTTCTCTAGCTCTGCCTCTTCCTGTTCCACCCATTCAGCAAACTCCTCCCAGCACTGGCTCTATGTGATGCAGATTCATGTGATCTAGGCAGGTCACAAGAACCTATTAATGAATGAGAAAGATCTCCCCATTTTAAATTACAGTTGGTAAACTTATTTTTTCTCATTGTGGCTTAGTTTTCTTATTTGTAGAGCAGGGAAAGAATTACTGAACTAGATTGTCTGTACAGGATTACTTCTAGATATAAAAGATTATTATTTTGAAGTTTGGTTTTTTTTAAACCTTTTTGGTTCTAAATCTGAATCTAATTAAAAACACAATTATATCTTTTATTTTTCATTGTTTTAACATTAATTTTTTTTCAAAGTTCTGTCTTTATATCAGATATTGAAGTATGTTTCCCACTCTCAGTAGACTATGTGCTTTAAGTTGTTGTTTTTTCTCCAGATGGTTTTTTTGCTGTACTCCCATAGAGATATTCAATCATCTGGCTGGATTAGAATAGTAATCTGGTGCAATAAAACAGTATGGGTGTTTTTGTTTGTTTTAGTTATTTCTCTGTTCACTGTCTCTCTAAATGTTTTTCCCTCACAGATTAGGGTCATAGATTTTGATGTGGAAGGGACTTTAGAGGTCTTCTTGTCCAAAACGCTCATTTAAATGATGAGGTAACTAAGACTTAGGATAAGTGAGGGAAGTGGAACCCTAGCAACAAGAAGTGACTTACAAAGGTCACATAGGGAACGGAGACAGAATTTGAACAAAACTTTCCCCCATACCATACTACCTCCAGGTCAATAAGTATATTTCGAAGTTCCATTTAACTTCTCAGCCTTAGTTTCCAAACTGATAGAATGAAGATAATAATAGTCCATAACTCACAAAGCTGTTTTGAGTATCAAATGAGATAATACATGTAAAGTTCTTTTCAAACTTTAATGGTCTATATAATTATAAGCCCTAATCTTCCACTTCCTCTTCCTCCTTATCATCATCAGCATCATCAGAATGATCAACATCATTCTTACATAGCATTGGACTCTGGTGGCTATATCTATCTGAAAACTTTTTTCTCCCATTCTCCTATCCCCTTGATTAGGATTTTTATATCTCTTTTAAATGACTTCCTTTTTTATCTAGCGCTTTACATGTTCCAATTTTTCATACTTCTGTTGTCATTTCTCTCCTCTTCTTAATATTCCCACCCCCTTAGAAGTGTTATTTTCTCCCTGCTTTTAATTTCATTTTTCTACAAATGATTCCTAATCTATACCTCCTGAACTGCAGTGTTAAATTTAGCCAAGTTTCTCCCTCCAGTCTGTCACAAACACTTTTTGTTTGTTTTTGGTTTTAATTTATTTAGTTTTGACATTCATTTAAAAAATGATTCACAAATTCCTTCCCTCCCACCCTTCTTCCATCCATTGAGAAAGCAAGGAATATGATATCAATTATATATGTGAAGCTATACAGAACATATTTCTATATTATACATATTGCAAAGAAAAGCAAGAAAGAAAAATGAAAAAAAAAGTATGCTTCAGTCTATACTCAGGGATCATCAGTTCTCTCTCTGGAGGTGGATAGCATTTTTCATTTTGAGTCCTTTGGAATTGTCTTGGATCACTTTTTTGAAAATAGTAGTTGAATTTTTCACAGTTGATCATTGTTACAGTATTAGTGTTACTGTTTTCAGTGTTCTGATTCTGCTCACTTCACTTTACATCAGTTCATAGAAGACTTCCCAGGTGTTTTATTTTTCTGAAACCATCCAGCTCACCATTTCTTATAGCACAATAGTATTCCATGACAATCATACATCAAACTTGCTCAGTCATTCCACAGTTGAAGGGCATCTCCTCAATTTCCAATTTTTTGCTTCTACAAAAAGAGTGGTTATGAAATATATTTGTACAAATAGACCCCACTTTTTTAAATCTTTCTTGGATGCAAATCTAGCAGTGGTATTACTGGGTTAAAAGTTAAGGAGAGTTTTATAGCTCTTTGGGCATTGTTCCACATTGTTCCCCAGAATGGTGTGCCAATTCATAAGTCCAATACCAGTGTATTAGCATTCCTATATTTCTATATCCCCTTCCAGTATATATTATTTCCCCATAACTATGATATTGCCCTTTATGTCAAAATCATTTGCCCATTTAACTGTATTCAAGTACATTGTGTGAGATCTTGGTCTATACCTAGTTTCTGCCACACCGCTTTTATTTTTGTCATTTTTTTTTATCAAACGACCCCAAAGATTCGATTTTTCTTTATCAAACACTAGATTACCATGGTCGCTAGATTGCTCTCTCTTTCTCTCTCTGTTCTGTCTCTCTGTCTCTGTCTCTGTCTCTCTGTCTCTCTCTCTGTCTCTCTGTCTCTGTCTCTGTCTCTGCCTCTGCCTCTGTCTCTGTCTCTGTCTCTCTCTGTCTCTCTGTCTCTCTGTCTCTCTCTCTCTCTGTCTCTGTCTCTCTCTGTCTCTCTCTCTCTCTCTTTCTCTCTCTCTCTCTTTCTCTCTCTCTCTCTTTCTTTCTCTCTCCTTTCCCTGGTTTAGTTATCAAAACCATATTTTGTATCATAAAAGTGCTTTGGTAAGACTCTTGATCTTTACCTGTTTTTTTTCAAATAGTTTATATAGTTTGGAGATTAATTGTGCCTTAAAGATTTAGTAGGATTTACTTGTAGATCTTTCTGATCCAGGGGAATTTTTCTGAGAGAGTTCATTTATACCTTGTTGAATATCTTTTTTTTCGATAGGGTTATTTAGGTATTCCTTTTCCTCTTCAGGAAATGTGGGAAACTGTGAGTGTTTTTGCAAATGTTTATCCATTTCACTTAGATGACCTGTTTATTGGCAAAATTACTCATAATATGCTTTAATTTTATTTTCATTGGTAATGTATTTGCCCTTTTCATTTTTGATACTGCAGATTTGGTTGGCTTTTTGCATCAAATTGCCAATTGTTCATCCATCCATCCATCCATCCATCCATCCATCCATCCATCCATCCATCCATCCATCCATCCATCCATCCATCCATCCATCCATCCATCCATCCATCCATCTATCTATCTATCTATCTATCTATCTATCTATCTATCTATCTATCTATCTATCTATCTACCTACCTACCTATCTATCTATCTACCTACCTAACATCTATCTATATTTTATAAAACTAGCTCCTAGATTTCTTTATTAGTTCAGTGTTTATTTTTTAACTTTTAATTCTCTTAATTTCTTTTTTGATTTTCAGAACTTCTGTTTTGGTGTTTAAATGGGAATTTGTATGTTTTTCTATTTTTAAAAAATTAATTGCTTTCTCAATTCATTGATTTATTCATTCTCTATTTTATTGATGTACACATTGAGAGATATATTTTTACTAAATATTGCTTTGGGTGAAACATATACCTTTTAGATATTAGCAAGCTATCTCATTTCTGTCATTCTTTTTAATGTTTCTATGATTTTGCTCTTTGACCCATTTTTAAGGATAAGATAATTTATGTTTATATTAATTTTTAATCTGTTCATCCAAGATTTTTTATTAAATATAATTTTATTGCATTTTGGTCTGAAAAGTACATTTAATATTTCTGCTTTTCTGCATTTATTTGTGAGGTTTTTGATGTAGTAATCCATGTACAATCATTGTGAAGATGCCAGGTATATCTGATAAAAAGATACATCTGATAAAAGTTCCTTTATATTCTCATTCAGTTAACTTCAGAGTTCTATATAATTTTTTAAAATTCTATTCATCTTCTCAATTTCTTATTTATGTTTTTGGTTAGATTTATTTATCTCTGATATGAAAATTGAGGCTCCCCATCACTATACTTATATTATTTCCTCCTGTTAATTCAATTAACTTTTCCTTCAAAAAACGGATGCTATGCTATATTACATAAATTTGGTACTGATATTCCTTCATTGATTGTGTTTCCTTTTATCAAGATGTAGTTTCTTTGGCTTTTCCTTTTAATCTGGTCTACTTTTGCTTGGTCTTTTTCCCCCCTGATATCACATTGTTATCCCTGCTTTTTTGCTTCAGCTGATGCTAATAGATTCTTCTTCAGTCTCTTTTTCTTTTTTAAGTGTAGCTCTCTGTTTCCAGTGTGTTTCTTGCAAACAACCTATTATTTATTTCTGGTTTCTAATTTATTCTGCTGTCTGCTTCTGTTTTATGGATGAATTAATTAATCTATTCACATTTATAGTGATTATTACTAATTGGGTATTTCTCTCCATTCTATTTTTTTCCTGTTTATCCTTCTTTCTCTCTTTTTTTCTGTACCCTATCTTTCCTCAAAAGTCTGGTAACTTCGGACCAAATACTCCTTTTGTCTTCTCTCCCTTTTATCACCCCACTCCCTACCTTTCTCTTATCCCCTTTTCTTATTACTTCCCTGTTAGGTAAAATGAATTTCTATACCCAATTGAGTAGGTGTATGCATTGTTCTGTTTTTGAACTAATTCTATTATCCCTTCCTCTGTAAAAGCTATTCTTTGTCCACCTATTTTATGTGAGATAATTCCCACCCTTTTTTCTCTTTCCCCCTTTCTACTAGTGCACTCCTCCTTCTCACTTGTTCCTTTTATTTCTGAGACCATTTTAATCTAATCATTCTAGTATCTTCTGTCTATATAGAGTTCTTCTAACTGTTCTAATAGTGATAAAGTTCTTAAGAGTTACATGTATCATGTTCACCTATCAGAATGTAAATTGTTTATATGATTTCTCTTTTACACTTACCTTTTTATGCTTCTCTTCAGTCTTGAATATTTGAATACTGAATTTTCTATTCATCTCGTGTTTTTTTTTTAATCTGATTATACTCACTTTTGCTGGGCAGGTTATTCATGGTTATAATCCTAGCTCCTTTGCCTTCAAGTATATGACATTCCAAGCACTCCACTTGGTTAATGTTGAAGCTCTTTGGGACCTTGTGTGATCCTGACTGTTGTTCGATGCTATTTCAGTGATTTCTTTTTGGATGCTTGACATTTTCTCCTTGATCTGGAGGCTCTGGGAGATTTCATTTTAGGATCTCTCTCAGAAGATTATTACTGGATTTTTTTCAATTTTTATTTTGCCTTCTAAGGTATCAGGGCAGTTTTGCTTTATAATTTATTGAAATATGACTTTTAGGCTCTTAATTTTGTTCGTGGCTTTCAGGTAATTCAATAATTCTTAAATTATCTTTTCTCGATCTTTTTTCCCATATCAGTTGTTTTCCAGATGAGAAATTTTACATTTTCTTCCAGCTTTTCATTTTTTGACTGTTTTATTGTTTCTTGATATCTCATAGATTCATTAGCTTTCATGTATCCAATTCTAATTTTTAAAGAATTATTTTCTTCAGTGGACTTTTACCTCTTTTTCCTATTGGATAATTCTGCATTTTGAGGAGTTCTTTTCTTCAGTGACGCTTTATGCCTCATTTACCATTTGATCAGTACTATAGTCTTTCGTATAAATTTATTTTCAGTTTTCAACATTTATTTCCACAAAATTTTGAATTTCAAATTTTTTCCCCATCTTCCTCCTACCCCCACCCAAAGATAGTGTGTATTCTGATTGCCCATTCCTCCAATCTGTCCTCCCTTCTATTATCCCCTATGTCCTTTATCCCCTGCCTTTCTATTTCCCTGTAGGGTGAGGTAGATTTTTATAACCCATTGCTTATATAGCTTAATTCCTAGGTACATATAAAAACAACCTCAAAAATTCATTTTTAAAGCCTTGAGTTCCACATTTTCTTCCTTCATCCCTCCATACCCACCTTCATTGAGAAGGAAAGCAATTAAAAAATGATTATACATGTGTGGTCACACAAAATACCTACATAACAGTAATGTTGTGGAAGACTAACTACATTTCCCTCTATCCTGTCTCTCCCTCTATTTATTCAATACTCTCCTTTGATCTGTCCCTCTACCTAAGTGTTTGCTTTTGATTATCTCTTCCCCCAATCTTCTGTCTCTTCTATTATATCCCCTCTCTTATCCCCTTCCCCCCTGCTTTCCTGTAGGGTAAGTAGAACTTCCATACCCAATTGAGTGTGTATATTATTCCTTCCTGAAACCAAATCCAATTAAAGGAAGGCTGACTTATTCCCCCTCGCTTTCCCCTTCTTCTACTCCATTGAAAAGCTTTTTCTTTCCTCTTTATGTGAAATATTCCCTCTAACTATCCTAATACTGAGAAAGATCACATGAGTTACAAATATCTTTCCATGTAGGAGCATAAACAGTATAACTTTAATAAGTCCCTTATGGTTTCTCTTTCCTGTTTATTTTTATGCTTCTCTTGTATTTGAAAGTCAAATTTTCTATTTAGCTCTGGTATTTTCAACAAGAATGCTTTAAAGTCCTCTATTTCATTGAATGACCATTTTTCCCCTGAAGTTCTATATTCAGTTTTACTAGTTAGATGATTCTTGGTTTTAACTCTGTCTCCTTTGACTTCTGGCATAGCACATTCCAAGCCCACCTATCCCTTAGTGTAGAAGGTTATAAGTCCAATGTTTTTCTGGTCATGTTTTCACAATACTTGAAATGTAGCTTTCTGGCTGCTTGCAATATTTTCTCCCTAACTTGGGAATATTGGAATTTGTCTGCAATATTCCTAGAAGTTTTCCTTTTGGAATCTCTTGTGGGAGGTTATCAGTGGATTCTTTCCATTTCTGTTTTACTCTCTCATTCTAGAATATCAGGGCAGTTCTCCTTGATAATTTCTCAAAATATGATGTCTAAGGTCTATTTTTATCATGCCTTTCAGATAGTCTAATAATTTCTAAATTTTCTGTCCTGGATCTATTTTCCAAGTCAGTTGTTTTTCCAGTGAGATACTTCACATTGTCTTCTATTCTTTCATTCTTTTGGTTTTGTTTGATAATATCTCAATTTCTCATAAAGTCTTCAGATTCCATTTGCTCCATTCTAATTTTTAAAGAACTATTTTCTTCAGTAAGCTTTTGAACCTCCTTTTCCATTTGTCCAATTGTGTTTTTTAAAGCATTCTTCTCCTCATTGACTTTTTGTATCTCTTTTGCTGTTTGATTTAGTCTAATTTAAAGGGGCTATTTACTTCAGTATTTGTTTGGACCTCCTTTAGCAAGTTAGTTTTTCATGATTTTCTTGCATCTCTCTCATTTCTCTTTCCAACTTTTCCTCTACTTCTCTTAGTTTATTTTCAAAATGCTTTTTGAGTTCGTTCATGGCCTGAGACAAATTCATATTTTTCTTAGAGGTTTTCGATGCAGGAGCTTTGGCCTTGTTGTCTTCTTTGGGTTATATGTTTTGATCTTCCTCGATACCAACTTCACCAAGAAAGTAACAATCTGTAGTCGGTTTCTTTTTTGCCCATTTGCTCATTTTCTCAGCTAATTACTTGACTTTGTAGCATGGTTAAGTAGAAGGCTCCAGATGCAACCTCTGCTTCAGCAGTGGCTGCAGCTGCTTTGGGGCTGGGGCAGAAACGAGGGCTAGGGCTGGACCACACTCTCCTTTCAGTCAGGTGAGGGACTCTTCCCACTGATCTTTGACCAGTTTTAGCATTTGTGGGTTGAGAAGTCTGGAATCCACAGGAGCTGTCATCAATTCATTCCCCAAGGCCAGCTCCCACTCAGTCTGCATGTGTGGCCCATACCAAACTGCTCTGCTCCCAGCCTGGTGCAATAGACTTCCTGTCAACCTTCCAGATTTTCTTGGGCTGGAAATTTGATTCAGTCTGTCATTATTTTTTTTGCTTCTGCTGCTCTAAAATATGTTTAGAATCATTTTGAAAGGGTTTTGAGGGGTTTGGATGGAGAGCTATAGCAGGTCCCTGCTTCAGCTCCATCATCATGGCTCTGCCCAGTTCTGTATTTTAAACTAATATTTTCTTCAATATTTCCTGTACCTGTTTTTCTAAGTTGTTAATTGTCTTTTGATAATTTTCTTGTATTGCTCTTGTATCTTTTCCCAATTTTTCTCTAAGTCTTATTTAACTGTTAAAATATTATTTAAGTTCTTCCAAGAATACTTACTGGTCTTGTATCCAATTCACACTTTCTTGCTATTTACATCTTGTTGTATTCTGAGTTTGTGTCTTGTTTTACCATGTCACCATAGCAACTTTTAGTGATTAGTTGTTTTTTTTTAACTTGTTCATTTTTGTAGTCTTTTACTTGACTTATGACCTGGGCTCTGTTCTTGATGTGGGATTACTTTCCCAAGCATCAGGGCTTTTCATGCTAGTTCTGGGGGTTTGTAAGTTTTTGATACTTCCACAGTTATATGATTTGGGGAGAGATGTGGTCCCTTCTCTCTCTCTGGCTCTTAACCAGGAATGGTCTCATTTATTTGGATTATAATTTATAGTGCTCCTCAGTGCCCTTGCTCCCTTGGGACTGAAAGAGATCTTGTTACTAAAAGCTTCTGATCCTTTGTGACTGCAAGCCTAACCCACCCTATTTCTGTCCTTGAACTATGAGCAAAAGTTGGCATAGACAATAATATTGGACAAACTGCATTCTGTCCTTTGCCTAGAACTAGCCCAGGGGTTCCAAGTAATTTCTTTCTCACCAGTTACTAGATTCTTTTATTGTCTCGGAATTTAAAGTTTCCAAAGCTGCTTCTTCTTTTGCTGTTGCTGCCTCCAAAGTAGCTACTGTTGGTGCCATATAGGCACTGGGCCAGCTCCTTTCCAAGTGTTACAGACCATTTTTTTCTGACCTCTTAAGTTGTGTTGTGCTGGAAAAAATGTCTCACCCTGAACTTTTACTGGCTTTGCAATTTCAAAATTCAATTTGAGGCATTATTTTAAAGATTTTTTTTGAGGGGAATTTTGGGAGAGCTTGGCTGCTTTCTTTACTTCTCAGTCTTGACTCCAGCCACAGAAGTACTAACCCTGGACAGTACTTTCAAATTAACTTTCATACAGCACAACTGTGATCATGCCATTCCTCTATTTCATCAGTCTTCTGTTCTGGCATTAAAGGACCCCATCAATTTAGGGTAGACTGGTTATTGTCCAAAGAGGAGATGATGTATTACTAGATAGCACTCCTCATGACTTGTGAAATTTCCAAGTCAGGTATTTATAATTTGGAAAAGCTTCACTGGTTCCTCATTGCTTAATGAAATAACTATAAACTCTTTCATTTGAAATTCTTTTCTGCTCTAGGGTGTTCTCTTTTAAGACTTTTCTACTAAAGTGCTTCATAGAGATAGGGATATTACCTATTTCATTATGGAATTCCCAAGTGAGTAAATTTCCTCTATCTAGTAGTTAAGGTCACCACATGCTCCTCATCTTCCTCTTCATTCTTCTCCTCCTTCTCTTCCTCTGCCTCTGTCCCTGTGGGAGCATACCTTCACATATTCCAAAGGAATATAGATTTTAATCACTTATGCTTTACAAGGTATCTTTGGGTTTGAGGGATAGATTTTTTCCCTTATTTATGCTATATTTTTTAACTGGGCTGATTAACTCATGAAAGCATACTAATTTTTACTGCAATTCTTACCTAGCCTTTGGGGGCCATCACAAAGTCATCCTTATCTATATCTTGCCACTGGACCCAAATGGTTTGGGAGGAGTAAGTGAGGCTAGTGATTTTGTGCAGTCCTGCCTCAAATCCAATTCACTTGCAAGTCATGGTATCACCTTCCTGATGTCATGGTCCTCTTTGAGAATGAAAGACAAACAACAAAAACCTAGCCTTTAATTACTGAATGAGCGTTGCCTCGGACCAACTGAGATTTGGGAAAGACCTTGGCTTAAAAAAGCCAAAGTCTCTCACTACATCTGCAGTCATCCCCAGTTGTGTGGAGCTATATCTTGCCATAGGACCCAGATAGCTCTGGAAGAGAAAGGGAGGCTAGTGACTTTGCACAACTTTCCCTAAATTAAATACATTTCACTTTTAAGTCACGGCCTTATCCTCCTAATACCATTGGTCCTCTTCCATAGTGAAAGGCTAACAACTCCTTCTCTATCTTTCAGGTTTAGAGAACTACTTTGAGCACTGAGACTTTTAAATGACTTTGTCATGTTTGCCTAGCAACTATGTATCAGACCTTGGCCTCAAGGCCAGGTCTTTATTCACTATTCCATGTTGCCTCCAATATTTACCCATTTATTCCTTGTATGTTCCATATCGCTTTCCAACAAACACACTGGATATTTTCCTTTCTCTACTCATTCCTTTGCTCATGCCTAAAGAAGGTTAGGTCTTCTGTATAAAATATACTATTCCATCATCCATACCTGTTGAAGTCATATTATTCATCAAAAACCAATGGTAACATGATCTCTTATTTTTCCAAATTAATCTCTTCTTTCACTTCTTTGCCCCCATTTTATCTTTCCACTGGCACTCATCACACTCTGTCTTCTATTACATTTTTTGGCTTCTTTGTTTTATCTTTTTAATTAGGTAGAAAATTCCTTGGAGGGCAGGGTTTTATGTCTTATACATCTTCATTTTCTCTGTAGCACTTAGGACAGTAGTTTAAATTAATTCTATTGGATGAGTGATGATTAAAAAGTCCATGCTATTGGGAGAACTGTCAACACAGATGCCAGACATAGATACTGGAAAACTAACAGTGTGAAAATACATTAAATAAAAACATGGTTTAGCTGTAGAAATGTAGTAAAAATTGAAGAAACATTGTGAACTGTTTATGAGTTATAACTACTTACCATACAGTGCAATCATAATTTTGCAAACTAGAAAGACTGAGTCACAGAAGGAAATTGATTCCATCTAGTTCCTAGGAAATGTCCTGAGATACAGAGAGGTAAATTCCTTTTTTTTTTTAATTAATTAATTTAACTTATAGCATTCATTTTCACAACATTTTGGGTTCCACATTTTCTCCCCTTTTTTCCCCTCCCCCCCAAAACACCAAGCATTTTAATTGCCCCTATCACCAATCTGCTTTCTCTTCTATCATCCACTCTGCGCTTGTCTCCATCTTCTCTTTTGTCCTGTAGGGACAAATAACTTTCTAAACCCCTTTACCTGTATTTCTTATTTCCTAGTGACAAGAACAGTACTCCACAGTTGTTCCTAAAACTTTGAGTTCCAACTTCTTATCCTCCCTCCCTCTCCACCCCTTCCCTTTGGAAGGCAAGCAATTCAATATAGGCCAAATCTGTGTAGTTTTGCAAATGACTTCCATAATAGTCGTGTTGTATAAGACTAACTATATTTCCCTCCATCCTATCCTGTCTCCCATTACTTCTATTCTCTCTTTGATCCTGTCCCTCCCCATGAGTGTCGACCTCACATTGCTCCCTCCTCCTCATGCCCTCCCTTCCATCATCCCCCCCACCTGCTTATCCCCTTTTCCCCCACTTTTCTGTATTGTAAGATAGGTCTTCATACCAAAATAAGTGTGCATTTTATTCCTTCCTTTAGTGGAATGTGATAAGAGTAAACTTCATGTTTTTCTCTCACTTCCCCTCTTTTTCCCTCCACTTAATAAAGACTTATTAAGTCTTTTGCTTGCCTCTTTTATGAGAGATAATTTGCCCCATTCCATTTCTCCCTTTCTCCTCCCCATATATTTCTCTCTCACCACTTAATTTCATACTTTTTAAGATATGATCCCATCCTCTTCAATTCACTCTGTGCACTCTGTCTCTATGTGTGTGTACGTGTGTGTGTGCATGTGTATGTGTGTAATCCCACCCAGTACCCAGATACTGAATAGTTTCAAGAGTTACAAATATTGTCTTTCCATGTAGGAATGTAAACAGTTCAACTTTTATAAGTCCCTTATGACTTCTCTTTGCTGTTTACCTTTTCATGCTTCTCTTCATTCTTGTGTTTGAAAGTCAAATTTTCTTTTCAGCCCTGGTCTTTTCATCAAGAATGCTTGAAAGTCCTCGATTTCATTGAAAGACCAATTTTTCCCCTGAAATATTATACTCAGTTTTGCTGGGTAGGTGATTCTTGGTTTTAGTCCTAATTCCTTTGACTTCTGGAATATTATATTCCACGCCCTTCAATCCTTTAATGTAGAAGCTGCTGGATCTTATGTTATCCTGATTGTATTTCCACAATACTTGAATTGTTTCTTTCTAGCTGCTTGCAATATTTTCTCCTTGACCTGGGAACTCTGGAATTTGGCCACAATGTTCCTGGGAGTTTCTCTTTTTGGATATCTTTCAGGCGGTGTTCTGTGGATTCCTCGTATACTTATTTTGCCCTCTGGTTCTAGAATCTCAGGGCAGTTTTCCTTGATAATTTCCTGAAAGATGATGTCTAGGCTCTTTTTTTGATCATGGCTTTCAGGTAGGCCAATAATTTTTAAATTGTCTCTCCTGGATCTATTTTCCAGGTCAGTTGTTTTTCCAATGAGATATTTCACATTATCTTCCATTTTTTCATTCTTTTGGTTTTGTTTTGTGATTTCTTGGTTTCTCATAAAGTCATTAGCCTCCATCTGTTCCATTCTAATTTTGAAAGAACTATTTTCTTCAGTGAACTTTTGAACCTCCTTTTCCATTTGGCTAATTCTTCTTTTGAAAGCATTCTTCTCCTCGTTGGCTTTTTGAACCTCTTTTGCCAATTGAGTTAGCCTATTTTTCAAGGTGTTATTTTCTTCAGCATTTTTTGGGGTCTCCTTTAGCAGGGGGTTTAATTGTTTTTCATGCTTTGCTTGCATGTCTCTCATTTGTCTTCCCAGTTTTTCCTCCACCTCTCTAACTTGATTTTTAAAATCCTTTTTGAGCTCTTCCATGGCCTGAGGCCATTGAGTGGGCTGTGATACAGAAGCCTTGACTTCTGTGTCTTTCCCTGATGGTAAGCATTGTTCTTCCTCATCAGAAAGGAAGGAAGGAAATACCTGGTCACCAAGAAAGTAACCTTCTATAGTCTTATTTTTTTTTTCTTTTCTGGGCATTTTCCCAGCCAGTGACTTGACTTCTGATTATTCTCTTCACACTCACTTTGCCTCCAGATCCTCCCAGCCAGTGCTTGGGGTTTGAGATTCAAATGCTGCTTCCTAGCCTCCAGGCTTTGGGGGGGGGGCAAGGCTGCTATTCAATGTGAGATTAGTTTCAGGTGCTCAGGTTGGGGCAGGACCACCTCACGGGGCTCAGTTCCCTCAGGGGGTTTATGCAGAGACCTTCAACAATGGATCCTGGCTCCTGCCTGTTTGGGGAGCCCTGATCTGCTGCTGCCTTGCTGCTGCCTCCCGAGGGGGTCTGAGTTATGGGGGCACCCCACTCCCCTCTTGACCTGCCAAAGAGCCCCTCTCACTGACCCCCGTCACCTGTGGGTGGGGGGACCCGCGTGGCCGCTGGAGATTCAGTCCCTGAAGCCTGCTGGGATCTGTTCCTCTTGGTGCCATGCAGCCAAGGCAGGGCTGGGCTTGGCTCTGGGTCTGGGGCATGACGAACTTCAACTCATATCTTCAAAAACTCACCCTCTGTCCACTATATCAAGCTATCTTGCATGTATATGTATATTATATATGTGCACATATCTATCTACATTATATATATACTCAAATTAATGGATTGTCTTGTCACTTAAGCCGCATGTCATAATCCATCTAATATAGATTTGTTTTTCTTGTGCACTGGTTAAACTGATTTGAATGATTATGAAATTCATTATGGAGAGTTTATTGTGTTCTGAATTTCAAAGTAATTAGTGTCATGTCATTGAACTGCATCTATTATGTGTCTCTAGTAATATCTACTGTATCTCTCTGCTGTTTCTATTTTCCTACCTATCTCCGTATCAATCTATATTTGAATCTTGGAGAGTTTTTACAAAGGGAAAGTAATTTGGATCCAGAATCAAGGAGATTGGAATGGATCAAACATTTCAGTGCTTACTTTTAAATATATTTTTATTGATGGCTTTTGTTTTTACATTACCTAAACTTTTCTCAGTATTCCTATTACCATTCTCTCCCATAAAGGCATCCCATATGAAAAAGAATATTTTTAAAGAAAAAAAGGTTGGTATCTAGTTGGCACAGTGGATAGAGCACGGGCTCTGGAATCAGAGGGACCTTAGTTCAAATCTGACACTTACTACCTGTGTGACCCTGGGACAAATTGCTTAACCCAAATTGCCTCCAAAGGAAAAAAATAAAGAGAAAGAGGAGAAAAAAAATCACAAATTACATCAAAAAGTACATGCAATATTCTAGATCCATTGACCTCTGCAAAGTAGTGTGGGCATGTGTCTTCTCATACCTCTTACTTGGTGCCATGCTTAGTATTTGTAACTCAGCTACATTCATTTTCAATTGTTTTATGGCTGCTATTCTTTCCACTTATGACATACAGTTCTTTTAATTGTCTTAAATTCTTTTCTATTGCAAGGCCTGTCTCCCTGACATCAATATTCTCCCTTGATGATACACAGTTGCAAATCATGTAACACTATTATCTTAGAAGAATCATAATGGCAAATATTTTAAAGACAGATCAGAGGAATAGTGGACAAAAGCCAGCTGAATATACAACTACAAATGGCTTTTACTTGACAAGAGCATAATACAAACCATTAGATATTTATAACTATTAAAGGAGGTGGACTTGTAATAGTGATAGTGGGTGACAGTCTACAGATATTAAAAGAATCAGAGGAAAGAATGTATGGAGGAATTCTGACCATCCCTTCTGGAAGGGATATATACTTTGAGAGATTATGGGCTAATCAAAGCAATAAATTGCCACACCTTTAAAAATGCAAATAAAATCTGAATTTACTTCTAAGGAGGCAGTGATTTTTCAAGATCATGCTATCAAATGACATAGCACTTTTCTGCCTTTCTGACATTAAATTGGTAAGTGACAACACAAGGACAATGTCTACAGAGGTAGAAAAGAATACAGCTACCAGAAGATGAGAGATTGATTGTAAAAGGGTCATTGGAAGAATTCAAAGACAAAATATTCCAACTTTGCAATTTTTTAACCATTACTTTCTGCCATTTGAAATCAATTTCAGTATGATCTATGTAATGCATGTGCTTTTGGGTCCTATCACTGAATTTATAATTTTTTTCTTCTAAGTCTTTAACAAATTTAGGTTAAAGTGAAATTTTTTTTTTAAAAAAAGATCTTTAAGTCTACACATTTACCCATGAAGTATTACCAGACAAAATGAGAGGTTCAAGAGTTTGGGCAGCTGGTTATGGCTCCTCCTCTGCCATTCCACAATGCTTGTTTAATGTATAGGACCATTTTTCTAAAATCTGGAATATGTCAAGATTATGTCTAACTTAGTGTTTTTTGAGAAACCTTTATTGGTATTATGTAATATGCTATGGAAAGGGTCTCTATACCTATTCAGGGTAGGGCAAACCCAGGGTGAAGGGAAAGACATAGGACAGAATAAGTCTTGGATGAGTTTCAAAGAACAAAGCAGTTTGTGCCTCTTGCATTTCATTCCGGCTCTCTTACTAATTAGAAACACAAATGGGGAACCTACAGACACTTTAAAAGAATTTATTTTAGTATTAAACCGGAAAGATACATGGCACAGTGGAAAGAGGATATATTTTAGAGCTAAACGACTTGATTTCAAACTTTACCTGTGACACTACCTATATGAAATTAGGCAAATCACTGGACCTGATTTGCCTCGGTTTCCTCATAGGAAAATAATGAGGTTGAACAAAATGGCCTTTGAGCTGCCTTTCATCTCTAAGTTTATGATACTATGCAGAGTACTGAAACAATAACAAAAACTGTCACCTCATAAATAAGATTTCTTGTCATGTTAGTCCAAAAGAATTTTTTCACAAAGAATATCTTTAAAGTAGAAAAAATCCAATATTTGATTATTTGTATAATACGATATATGTCACCTAGGGCCTACCTGGAAACAACAGCACTCACACACACACATACATGCATACATACATACGCACACAAATACATATATATATATTTACTTATTTCATATTTTTCTCTGTTTCTACCCCTCATCTCTGTTTCACTATCTCTCATCTTAGGAGAAAGAAATGAAGGAGGAGAAGAAAAGAGGCCTCAGAGAGAGGAGAAAGCATAGCTAGTAAGTGACACATGGGGAGTGAATGAATCAAAGACCTCATAGAACAGTGAGTGAACTAAGGAAGAGAAATATTAGGAGAGGAAGAGGAATAAGAATGAATCAGTGGATCAGTCATGAATAGTATAAAGTCAAATCCACAGACACACACACACACACACACACACATATGGGGGCAGCTAGGTAGCACAGTGGATAGAGCTTTGGGCTTGGAATTAGGAAAACTTATCCTCATGAGTTCAAATCTAGCCTTAGTCACTTACTAGTTCCATGATCCTGGTCAAATCACTTGATCCCATTTGCCTCATTTTCCACATCTATAAAATAAGAAGAGGAGAGAAATGTCAAACCACTCCATTATCTTAGCAAAGAAAACTTCCAATCTGGTCATGAAGAGCTACATATGACTAAACAACAACATTCACACACACATACATATACATAAATATATATATATATATATATATACACATATACATGTCACATGACCCTAGCAAATTAAAACATTAAGGTATTAATAATTGCCATATATTGGTATATGTATACATATGCACATATATATGACCTGTTCATCCTAAGATTAATAATATGCTTTCTGGTATTTCTTCTCTTCAGCCATACTGATAGAAATCTGATTTATTTTGGAGGACCTGATGATCATGAAATCTGTTCTAATTTCAAGGTGTATATCTTTATGTCATTGGGAAATTTGGCTCACATGTTATAGTGAAAAAGTTTCCTAGATTTGGAGGCAGAAAACCTGGCTTGCATTTTTGGCTCTGCCACTCACTAACCATGTGACCTTGATCAAGTCATTTAACTTTTATTTCATATTTTAAAAATGTATTATTTTATATATATGTATATATATATATATATATGTACATATATATATATATATATTATTATTTGCTGTAAAATGAGGGACTTAGTTTGGATAATCCCAAGGTTGCTTCTAGCTATGAGATCCTCTGATCTTATTTTTTCAGTCACATTTGCTAAGTTGCTATTGTAAGATTTTAGGTCAATAAACTACAATAAAAAAAAGACCACTGAAAATGACTTTCTTCAGTTGGTACATTGTAGCGGCAACATGATATTCACAGCATCTATGGCAACTATGAATATACAGTGCAATTCTGAATCATGAAATACAACAGACTCTCCACATGGAAGACAGAACCAAAATATTTATTCAAGCACCAGAAAGCTGAATCCATCACAGTAACAGAGGAATCCATCATAGTAACCAAGAAGTCTATACACATTATCAAGACTTTACACAAACAGCCTCCCCTAAACAAAATCACAAACAAGCTTTCTCACTCATTCTAGTCAGCTCCTTACTAGGCTGCATTCTTCCTAACTCTGACTAGTCTTTGAACAATTTCCTCTCAGCTTTACTCAAGCTCCACCCCTTTCTGTTCCACCCCTTCCTTCCCCACCCCTTCCTGTTCCATGAGCCTTAGAGTCATATGACTCAGGCTTCCATTTGACTTAAGTAGATCACATAGGCCTATTACTGAATGGGAAAGATCTTTGCATTAAGAAGCAAAATTACATTAACAATAAGCAAACATGCATTATCAGTATAAACACTGATACCAATTTTGCTTTGTTTTCTCCTTGATGAGCCAACCTATGGATCTGAAAGCTATGTCTTTTCTTCTGCAATTCTGAAATGGCTTTCAGCTGACTTCCTGGTGGTGCCAGCTCAAAACCTATCCCTTCAGATTTTATGTAGATGACACGTTATATTTACTTGGTGTAACACACAATTAGGACATTTTCCATAGGTGAAAGGGTCTAAAATTTCACTCTGCATTTTTCCAAGCTCACCTATGAGGGTCCCAAGTATGAGTTTTCAAGACTCTTTCTAATTTAAAGAGTAAATATACTTAGTCCTAAATTGCAGCTTGCTCAGGAATATTCTTATAATTTCAAATGAGAATTTCAAATGGTACAGGAAATAACAGATGCACAATAACATAAATTCTTTGCAAAATTTTTTCTGCAAGGAGTATAAAACAATGGTTATTTACTCGTTTTTGGCAATTTCAATTACAGGTTTGCTTTTCTGTACCATGTATATATCTCTGGGATGGGAAACAAAGCAATCTAAAAATAATGCATGATCTAAGATAATGTCTTTCCAATTTATTATTCTCTGTAACGTGAATGAGTAATTTGGTTTAAAGGTATCATCTCATCATGAAAATATCACTGGGTTTAGGTGAGACATATTTAAAGAGAAGCAAAGGGTACATTTTGCTGTAAAAATTAATTTGCATTGCTATATATAATGGTGGGCTCAAAGTCATAACCAATGAAGCATATTTTACATTTACAATGATAACTATATTGTAAAGCCATTAATAATTTAAAAAAAAATACTATGATAGAATTTGGAACCTGTGCCTATGAAAGGTAGGCAATTAATAATAGTTTTTTAGTGTTTGTTTCAGAACAGCCATTGATTGAAATAAGTTGTGTCAGATAGTGAAGGGCTAGGGATAGATTTTGGTCCCTTTTCTGTGCCACCAAATATACCCAAATATCCCTCCCTTCAAATAAATTGTTCTTGTAAATGAAATGTTATTTGTATTAGTTTATTACTGTGGTAGATTGTGAACAATTCATTTAGTTTTACAGGGTAGTCATATTTTCTAGTGAAATGCGTGATGGTTCCTCTCTGGAGTACAATATTACTTATATGGAATGTTGATAGTATGCCATTGTTAACTCTGTGATTTCCTAAAATCTCAGAGCTAAAAGGAACCTGAAAGCTCATTAAACAAAAATAATCAAAATATACCAATGAAGTGAGCAGCTAAAGCATAATTACTTTCATTTTACAGATTAAGAAACTAAGGCTCACTAATGCAAAGGTGCACAGCTGATGTTTGACGCAAATTTGAATTCAAGTCCCTCCTTGTTTCAGGTCTAGTCCTTTTTTCCCCTATCTCTCTCTGATTCCTCTTCTCTAAAACTCTCTAATAGGGTATTTAGATTCAGAAAGTTAGCTAGTCCTAATTCATTAAATGACAGAGTTGATTCACCTCAATTTAATACATTATATTGAGTGTCTTATTGCCATCCAATGCATTAAGTGCTAGAGATATAAAACCAAAAAATATAAGTAGTCTCTACCCTGAAGGAGATAATATTCTATTGGGATCCAAAGAGTGAGGAAACAGAGCTACTGAGAAGTCTAGAGTCTTAGGATCTCATAGCTAGTAATCTTCATAATTAGTACTTGAACTCACGTCTTTGATTTCAAATCACTTTGCATGATGCTTGCCTACTTGCTAGGATGATGAATCCTGTGCTTAACACACCTGATACAGACATATGAAGTCTCTGCTGGGAATCACTTAGTTATGGGAGACACTTCTTTTTGGTGCTCCAATTTTTGAACATTATAATTGTTGGAAAGTGTTTTCTTATATTGAGCTAAAATCTATCTTTCTGTGATTTTGTGGACCCTTTTGTCACTTTATTGCCATTTGGGCCCTAAAAATGATTCTAACTCATCTTCCATATGATATCCCTTCAGATTCTTACAGACAAAGAATTACTGTTCCCCTTTATTTTTTCTGTTAATAACATTAACAGTTTCTTCTACCAAATTTTAGGTCCCATCAGCATTCTTGTATCCATTCTCTGGATATGTTTTAGTTTGTTCTTCCCAAAATGTGTTGAGCAGAATGGTTAGCAATTAAATAAATCTAAAAGATACGTTTTGGCATAGTGACCTGAAAGAGTTGACCTTGGAGGAAAGAACAGACTTGAGGTTCTGCATCTAGCAGATTGTGTCTGTGTGTCTTCTTCCCACGTTACTCTCTAAGACTTTGAGGTTGCAGAACATTTTGGATTGGGAGAGGGAAATTGATAAAATCACAGGTTTGAAGGAAAAAATTAAATTAAATAGAAAAAAATAATCATTTATGGGAAAGAGATTAGAGACTGACTGCTAGTGGCGATAAATAAGAAAAAAAAACGTCCAATTTAATCTGTTTTAAATAAATAAGTTGAAAAATATTTCCAGTCTGAAAGTTTCACATTTTCTTCCAAATTGAAGGAACACCAGAAATGACATAGCCCAAAGTTTTCATTTTGTACATAAAGAAATAAGACTTTCCCAGGGCTACATGATTGGCAATGCTGAGAGGGGCAATCTTTCGACACAGCTATCTATATAAACACACAAATATAATTTGAAGATATAAGAACATGTAATAAAAATAGCCAAAAATTCAGAAGTATGACCTACACACAGAGCAAGAATTCATAATGACAGTGGAAACCAGTGGAAAGAGACTTGGTTCTGCAGTCAGAAGACCTGGGTTCAAGTCCTGCTTTTGGCATTTACTACTTTTGTGACCTTAGGCAAGTGATTTAATTCATCTGGACTTTAACTGATGGGTCATACTTGGTGAATTCTCAGATTCATTTAAAATGTGGGTTTCAGATTCTAAGTTCATAGTCTTAAATGTAGAAGAAACAACCTGAGTCTTCTAGTCAATCTCTTTATTATATAGGTTATTTAAAAGGTCCAGAGAAGGCAAGCCACTTACCCCAGGCCAGGATTTTAATTTTAACTTCAGTCTGGGTTCTTTGATTGTAAACTCAGGGTTCTTTTCACTGGACTTCTTTGAAATATTTGATTCTATTTATCTACAGTTTCTAATAAACGGATTCTTTGAAACAACCTATATTAGCACAAAAATGGTAAGTAAAAATGACAAAAGAGTTATTTGTACTCCTTTGTTATATTGCAAACTATTGGGAGTTTGATGAAATCTGTTCTTTGTGTTAATAAAGTTCTGTTTATCTAGAAGAGAGTTGTTTTAGGGACATGTACTTGTCTAATTAGTAGCATAGAAGATGCTCCCGCTGTCCTGGATTGAATGGGCATGTTACAAATAGTTTTAATTACTAAATTCAAAATAACTTTGATTATGCTTTTAATGAAGTTGCAAATTTTGTTTCAATGAACTGTCTCTTATAAGAAGTTTAAGAACTCATGACTTTTATACAATACATTCATCTCAAGAATTGTTTTCTTTGTTAAACAAGAAAGAATTAATGCAATGTTATGTAAAATGAAACAAAAACCCAAATGAAAGTATATTTTGAGCCCTTTATAGTCTCTGTCCAAAAATTATGTCCAGCCAATGGCTTGGAAGTTTTTGTTTTTGTTTTTGTTTGTTTTTTTTTAACTCGTGATAAAGTGCCTTGACACAGCTGAGTTCAGGTCCTCTAGAGTGTGTTGCTTGATGATGGCAAGGTGATTTCAGAGGAGGAAAGATGCTCAATAACGATGTGGACTTAATCCTTTCATGGTCTTTCAGGGCTCTGCTGCTTTATGTTTTCATTCTTTCTGTGACATCATCTTACATGCTATTTATAGGTCCAGTATTTTGCCTGGAATATTTTAAAGCTCGTAGTAAGAAAATCTTAACATTGCTTCAATTTATTTACTACCATCCTTCCTTTTTCTTTTTTTGCTCCTCCTCCCATTTTTAACGTTTCTATGAAATATCATACCTTAAACTTTTGCATTTCATATAAAAATTAAAAGTTTATATTGATGACTTAAAAATAATAGGATGATAGCATGGTACAATGGAAAGAAAATTAGGAGCTATCTCATCAAAAATGAGGACACTTTATTTCAAACTCTCCTGTGTTAGGGTGGGGTCAGGACTCATGACTTCATTGACCTATGGAGTTTTCCAGCAGGAACTTTACTTGCAGTTTAGGGTCCCAACTTGTTTTTGTTCTTGTTAATGGTTAATATTATTGATATTATTTTGCCATGAAGTTTTTTGTCAGTCTGGTAAAGTCTATGAACTTCTTGGAACAATGTTTTATATGTATGAATAAAATATATATCATGACAGGGGAAGCCAATTGTGTTCACATGGCTATCAAACATTTTTTAAATCGAATTCATCAATCCCAGATTAATAATGCCTGTCTTAGAGAACAACTTAGAAAACTGAGAGGGTAAGCAACTCCCTTAAAGTTGCATAATCAGTGTGTAGCAGAGGCAGGCAGGACTTGGACACAGGTCTGCTTGTCTCTAAGGTCAGTTCTCTAATCATGACACCATATTAATTCTCTTATTTTAGGCAGATAAAGTGAGGTAATCTGGTGTAGTGTGTAGTGAATTATCTGAATTATTTTTGTCAGGCAGAAGTTGGTCCAAGTATCTCTGACTCTGGATAAGTCCCTTAATCTCTGTGTGCCCCTAGCCACTCCCTTGGACTTAGCAATTGAAGTATAAATAAAATTGGCTCTGGTTTGAACTCCACACTGGGACATCACTACATTGATGAAATCTCATATCATTTGTGTATCTGAGTAAAGCAGGTAGATCTGACATTTTTTTTCCTGTCTTCTTTGGTTTATTGTACTTCTAACAGAGATATGTATGGTTTACTTTCACTTGATACCACTGGGATTCCTTTGGTGATAATTCTATAGTGCTTTATACTAAAAAGAAATGTAGACTAGCCTGTTGGGCAGACTGAAGACCAGTGATGTCTTTGATATCGCGGTACATTTTGCGTTGCTGATTGCAGCTTTCTAATCAAGACTGTACTGTGATCTTAAGTGGGCCATTGATGTTGTGAATTCTCATTTGCTATTTTTGTATGAGCTGAAAAACTGAAATAGAATTCTCAGGTACTTTTTCCCTGCAGTTTTTATTCTTTTAATTTATCCTTATAAGTTCAAATATGAGAGAATAGTTGTTGCATTACTATTGGTATTTGATAAGAATCTGATTTTTTCTGAGTTTGTTTTTTTATGTGACAGCTGCAGTGGAAGATATTTAATAAAGGAGAATAGAGTGAACAAAGATATAATGAGTGATGAAACTGCCAAAATCTTCCCAGATTGATGTGATCCCACTTTAATCACTCCCTTAGTTTCATTCCCTCCAAACCTGTGTATTGAATTTGTATTTGATTCCACAGTTGTTGATGTGTTGGCCTGTAATTGTCTTCAAATTATTTTATGTGTGTGGTTTAGTTTCCCATTTGAATTGTGAGTTTTTTGAGGATGGACCATGGTACCATCTGCTCCTTTAGTACAATGGTCTTGAATTCAAATAGGGTGTTTGTTTTAAGTTGATAGAAGTCATCTATTACTCTCTAAATCATTGTTTCTCTTCACAAAGGCTTAGCAAACAATTACATGTTCATCTGAGCACAGGGGCAAAGGACTGCAAAATAAACCGTGGAGTCTGGAAGTTACCCAGTGCAGTCCTAGTACCATTTGCCATTCTGGATTGGCTCTGAGAGTTTTACTTTAGCTTCTGGTACAATGTTCTTTGCATAGTGGGTAGACTGAAACTGTTTGGTCATTGGTTGATGAAGGTTTGCAAAAGCGATGTATAAATCATCATGAATTTGAAGAGTTGTACGTATTTCTGACCTAGAAAATATTGAATATTCAATATAAAAATTAGACATTAGAAATAAAGAAGTATATGTTAGATTTTTAAATTTAGCACATCTTCTAATTATGTGGCATGAGTAATGAGTCCTATAACACTACAATCTCCAAAGAATTGTGCTGAAGATTAATCCAAATAGATAGGCAACAGAGAATTGCATGGTGGGTATGAGCAAGTGATAACACTTTAAAATAAGGAATTATAAATGAGATGTAGTATAAATGATATCATCAAAGACATACATTATCAAACAAAGAAGACAGATTGGTCATGTAGTGAGGGTTGAGAGGAGGGCAACAATGCCCAGTCTTCATCCACCATGTTGGGTAGTCCTTCTTTGTTCAACTAATCGAAGGACATGAATAGAAATTACATCGTATGGAAAGGCTTGGATGGATTGCTATTTGTATCAATGAGACAAGTAAACATAATGAGATCATGAATGAATTTTAATATTTGAATAAACACATGTTCCCATGCTTCCTATCTGAGAATTCTTTCTACTGAACCCTTGTTTTTATGACTGTTATTAGGGCAGATTAATGTCAGAGGGTGTTAAGAACTTTTGATTACTCCATGCCAGGGAAATGCTTTTAAAAGCTCAGTACAAAAATACAAGTTTTAGAAAGAGAAAGTAGTCTTAGAAGTTTAAGAAATAATGACAGTTCACAATTTAAATGAAGAGGAAGTATAAAAATAAAGTCAGATCCAATGTGGGATGAATTTAAAGTCATCCTTAACTACCATCACAGAACAATACCAAATCACTGGGTCTTTTGCTGATTGCCACATAAATGTGTTTCTCCTTGTTTTGACCATAGTGGGGCACAGATTGTGTGGTGTATGTGCTGGTACACCTGGAGGAGCAATTGCACTGAACCTTGCTCAATGTATGCCTATGCCTCCGACAGTGGAAGTTGACATTTTGTCATGGCCAGTATTTTTGTGCAATAGACCTGTGATTCAAGAATTCATTTATACATACTGTAATAGGTTTGCAGACATTTTTCAGGGAGTGAATATTGGAATTACGTGCATTAGCAACTCATTTATGAAATATAGATATTAGCATTTATCTTTCTTACATATATTATTAAGAAGATTCTAATGTTCTAGCATTTACCTAACTCAATGCGACATGACTTTCTTATGTTTATACTATGTGAGAGATGCTATACTTAGGTCCTGAGGATATAAGAAGAGGTCTTAAAAATTCCCCTAATCTCAGGGGCTTAACATCTATTGAAAATACAGGATGTTTAAATAAATGAGCATGTAAATGATTATTTCAGGGGTAAGAAATCACTGTCATTTAAAGGGATGGAGATAGTCTTCCCAAATGAGAGTTTCATAAAATGAGCCTTAATGTGAACAAGGGGTTCCAAGAGGCTGATGTGAGGATGGAGTACATTCCAGGCAGAGTACTCAGTTTGTAGAAAGGCACAGTAATATAAAATAATGATGTTGGGGAGCAGTATATAGGACACTTGACTGGAAAGAATAGTATATAAAAAGATTTAAAATGAAATAAACTTAAAAGTATGCTGGTGTTGGATTGTGAAACTCAAACTGAGGAGTTATTATTTCTTTATCTTAGAAGCAATAAGTAGCCCTTGAGGATTTTCTAGTGGAGTAATATGCTTAGTCTTATACTTTAGAAAAATGACTTTGGGTTCTGTGCAAGGATGATCTTGGAAAGGGAAGAGACCAGCAGCTAGAAGTTCAATAAAGAGACTTATTGCAATAGTCCAGGTGAGGACTAGAAAAAGCATTTATACTTTGACTCCTGAATAGAGGGTAGATTTAAAAGGTGAGAAATGTGATGCTCTCTCTGGTGAGAGGTTTGCTCTGAGTTGAGCATATGCCTGAACACGATGAGAATATGGTAAAAGATAGCGCAGTGGTTGAAAGAGTGATGGACTTAGAGTCAAGAGACGTGAGTTGAAATCCAAGCATTGATGTTTATTGTGCTAAGATGAGCAAATAACAATCTACCACAGTCAGTTTTATCACCTGTAAAATGGGAGTAAATAATATGTGAACAAGTTACTTTAGTGAACTCATTCACTCTGTCAATAAACATTTTTAAATGACCATTATGTACTTGGTTCTATGGCAAGTTCTGTGGATACTCCACTCAAGAAACTCAGAGACTAATGGAAAATGTAAACAATTTAGTTCAAACAAGGTGTTTATAGGATAAACAGGAAATAATTAACAGGGAAAAGTCACTAGCATGAAGAGAGATCAAGAAAAAAAAATTCCTACAAAACTTTGGATTTTGTTGGTACTTCAAGGAAGGCAGGGCAGTAAGGAAGTAGAGAGCGGGAGGAGTTCTCCCCAACTAAATATGTTTTAAACCTTATAGCATCTATGATTTATTGCTATTATCAATATCATTATTATGGTTTCTTTTCTTACCACACCATTCTAAGATGACTAGTGCTAGAGGAGAGATTCAATCTTGTGTCCATGGAAGCACATAAAGTGGTGTGCCAACTTTAAAGTTCATATAAATGTCAGTTATTATTAGAACAAAGCTAATTTTCCCATATGGAAAATGAGCTCATTAGTAGCATAACCAACTGAGTTATTTAAATACAGTAAGAGACTTTAAATTGCAAAGTGTACAAGCTAAATACAAATAAAAGATTTGTATTTGTTTTCATGGAATTTGCAGTTGTGGAATGATCTCTTAGTTCTCTACTCTGTGGTACTAAGTGATTACAATGCCCTTCCAAAGGATATTAACAAAACTAAATGCTTTTAAAATAGTCATATATTCAGAGGAAGATTTTTCATTATTTATTTTTTTACCTTTTATTTATTTATTTCATGAGATCTGAATTCTTTCCCTCTCTCTAACCCCTGCTCTACTCATTGTGAAAGCAAAAAATGTGATCTCAATTATACATGTGAAATCATGCAAAATATATTTCCATATTAGTCACATTGCTAAATAAAACAGAAAAATAAAGTGGATTTGGATACTATTTTCCTCATCATAAGTCCTTCAGGGATTATCTTGTATCAGAACATCTAAGTCATTCACAGTTGATCATCATACAATATTCTTGTTACTGCATAAAATGTTCTCCTGGCTCTGCTCACATTACTGGAAGATTTTTTTAATGTCATGTTTATATGATCTTTTATTTGCTTTTATTTCTTCTGATCTCTGTCCACAAATAAATGTCCTTTAAATGTTGCCAGTAATGACACCATTCTATTTCAAGTAAACTCTCGCTATGTGGTTTTGATCATTTAGATATACCCCACAGAAAACTGTCTTAGTGAACTTTGTCTTGTCTTGTCATAACATTGTTAATATTCCACAACCAAACTCTGATTTCTTGTTGTCTTCCACTCTTAAAGAGGACCAAAATGACAACACTATGTTGCAGCCAAGGTGTGACTTGTGTGTGACACTGTGTGCCTGACTGTGGCTGACTAGATCAATAAGAGCTCAGCACAAATAGTCCACATGACTATTTGAAGTAAAGATGGTTCTAACTTTGTGCATCTCATGTTTCTTTTGAGCTATTGTAGTCTTCTCTGAACATACCCCTACGCTCCAACCAAAGTGTCCCATATCAATGGGCCAAATCAAAGCTCATAGATTTTGAGCCAGAAAGTTAGAGTTGTTTAATCAAAAGTCCTTATTTTACAGAAGAGCAATGGAGGGCCATGGAGGCTAAATGACTTACCCAAAGTCACACAGGCTGACACAGGTAACAAATTCATGGTTTGAACCCAGATCTTCTAACTCTAAAATCAATGTTTTATTTTATTTTCCTTATTATACAATAATATAAGCTGCTCATTACAATTTCATGCCTGCCATTGTTTTAGAGGAAATTATGTGAATGCATATTAAACACTTTATGTAAATCAAAAAGCAATATAATAAGACCTGATTTACTTTGCCTGATTTGTAGGATTTGGAATAAGTAATTGACAGTTATTTCCAGGACCTTTCCTGTTACATACAAATCTCTTTAGCTGGGAGTTATCTAGTGATTTTGACTTGTCATCCACAGATTAGGTTAGCCTCCACTTATTCCTTAGAGATCCAGAGTATTTCAGTCTCTCCAACTTCAAGACCATTATTAATCAATTCATTTAGTCTAGCAAAAGCGTGGCAAAATTAAAAAGTTTACAATTTTATCATAAAACAAGAAGATGCAAACCCTCCCTGCCTGCAGCCTCGAGGTAAGTTAGAGTTGATTTCTACCCTATTCTCCTAAGCTAGAAAGTTAATTTGTTTAATTAAAAACTTCTCATCTCCACATACTACAGGGAACATTTATATCAGTTAACTTGTAAATGATTGCTGTAGCTTAAAGTTTGCTGATTGGTGCAAATTACATATTCTAAGGACATTGAAGACTTCTGCTAAAGCCTAAGTCATGCCTCTTTACCTTGAAAGATGGTGGAGTAAGGAGCTACCTAAGTTGATGGCACAAACTTAGAATTGGGGACAGACCAGCACCATTGCTGTTTAAATCTACCTGAAAGTAATCATATAGGTGCACACATCACATAGGACTTCCAAGAAGTCATCAATATCTATACAAATTTTCCTCTCAAAAGTCTTCTGGGAGATATAGTCCAAGAGAGGAAGTATTTGCCAGAGGACTGACCTTAGTCTTCTGTGGGGACCCTGGATTACATAGCCAAATTTTCATTTGCTTTCACTCTTTCTATCTACTGCTATATAAACTTGGAATTCAGATTTACTGCTATGTTATTATCCTGTTCATACTGAGAAGAGAAAGATTGATCCTCTATCATTTTCTTATTGATCCTCTTTATAAGTAATTGATTTTGTCCTGTAACTACATATGACAATGGTTCATTGACTCCAAATTTTGTTCAAAGTTCATCAAGACTGTAACGGATTAAGTTTAAAAATACAATATTCCTGTTTCAAGGAATTTAACTAATTCTGGAGATTATTTGAGAAAACAAGAGAGTTGTCAGGCCCAGTATCTTTATTCCACCAAGCTATCCTTCAAGAAAGTCTGGTTTGTTGTACAAACGTCTAAGGCCACTACCTTGCACCTGGACTCAAACAAATGGCACTTCTTAGTTTCATGGAAAAAAAAGAGTGTCATTGCTAGCCCCTGTTACAATACTTCCAAACAATCATGTTGTTCCTTGTGCTCTGTAACCAATCATGTTGCCCTTAATCCAATGAAGTTATCTACCCTGCATTCTTTGTTCTGTATTCCCCAAAACCTATATAAGGGGAATTGTCTTCTTTCCTGTGGTCTTTTGGAATTACGGAGGCAAGCCAATGACTAATTTGTTGACAGGTAGCATGCACCTGCTAAGAAATGTTATCTTACTTGAGGATCTGCCTCAATTTACCCTTTTATTAAAACTCCATGACAATATGTATGTGAATATACACATATATGAGCATATATGCATGAATATATGAATATCTCTGTGGATGCATATGCATGCTCATCTGTATGTTTGAATGTATTTGTATATGTGAGTGCATATGCATTTGCATTTTCAGTGGTGTTACACTAAGAAAGAAATGGATCCCTAAAGGCCATTAGTAAATCAAAAATTAATGCATCTGTGCAATATTGTATTGTCATTATTTTCATGAAACATTTCCCAGTTACATTTCAATCTGGTTCCCAATGCACTGGAGAGTTTTTGCTACAGTCGATGAGAGCAATGTATATGCACACATAAATTTGAATTTTATATTTCTGAGGCTAGATTTCTTTTGCCCTGAGAAGTAAATGATCCAGAAAGACACAGAGAATTTGTGATCATTTTGTCATCTGAACAAATATCAAGCAAAATACAAGTATAGGAGATGATTATATAATTAAGAAACATAGCAGCACAAATCATTATGAAAAGGAGTTCTCATAAAAATATATGAAAGTAGAACTACAAAGAATTCCATATTGGGTTCCAAGTTTTTAAAAGTATATAAACAGTATCAGGGACCACAGGGCACAGTTTGGTCTATACTTACATACAGAAAAACTACAGTAGTAAATATAAGGTTCACCCTAATGATATTCAGAATTATTAGGCCACCACACATACCTAAATAAAATGTAGTAAAGACACTTATTTTAAAATATGTGCTGAGAAGAAGTCTAGTTCTTTATCTCTTTCTACTTTTGTGTAGCTCCTTTAAATATAGAAATTATTACAGAACAAGTTTAAGATGAAGTGTGTAGCATATTGGATAGGAAAACCTGAGTTCAAGTTTGTCTCTGATTTATATGAAATGTGTGACCTTGGGCCAGTCACTTAATCTCTCATTTGTTACATAGAATGTGCCAATTTGCATGGGAAAAGGGAGTTCCTTACTGGGAGCTCCCCATGCTGAGGCAGTAAAAGGTCTAAGTCCAGTCAACAAGTGCTTAAGATAGGGTGGTTATAGTTGAGGATAAATAAGAAATCACTAATTTTGGAATTTTTTTTTACCTACAAAAGTTTAGAACTAACAGTTCAATCATGTCATTTTGCAATTAGGGACCTGAAGTTCTAAGAAGGAAAGACAAAATTACTTGTCTGGAATTGGGGAAGCATATAATGGGTTATCTCACATTTTCATCAGTCTAATAAATCAATTCCTTTTTCATGGGATCAAAGTCAGTGAATCTGAATTCTCCAAGGAATTCAAGTTTGTGGTTTTTCTACCCTAATACCAGGCTTATGCTGAAACTCTTCAGGCTGGTAGCTTTTTGTTTATTTCCTTCTTCTTCAAAATTAGTATTATAAAAGATACAAAAGAAATTCAGATAGTCACATATTTCAGGTAAATGAGATTTTCTAGAAATCATATATCATTAATTCTTTGGAAGAATTTGATAATTCCTATGGGACTTTACAAAAAAAAAAATAGATCTTGATTTTCAGGGACAGATAGGACAGACAAGGATCTTAGATATTAGTCACTTTACAAATGAAGGAACAGAGTACCAGATAGTTACCACAATTAGTTTACCTTATGCCCAGGGTCACAAGGGTGACTGCATGAATCTGGTGTTTTGACTCTGAATCCAAGTGCTTTTTTTAACTGTTCCATATAGAATCTTTATTTACAGTTTTCTGTAGCTTTACTAGATTGTATGTGTCCCCATTATGTGTGTAATCTTTCTCAGATTTGGGACATGAGTAGGACAATTGAATGTAATTGGCCTCTAGAAGCACCTTGTGTCTCACTTGTAAACAAATTAAACTTAGTCTATTGATTACCCAGTGTTTGCCTTTTAGCCGCATGATCTAATTTACTTCTAAGGCATGCAAAATATTTGGGGGCTCTTGGAATGTTATTGAAGTAGATTTGAAAAACTGTATTTCTTCTGCTTCAATTGACTTTCTAATGGAGCTCTTCATTAGTAAATAAAGTGAATTAAATAAAGTGAATAAAATTTACTCCAAAGTGAATAAAAACATCTGGTTCTAAACAGAGTAACAACCTTTGATATAGGTGGCAAATTTCATAAAACATGCCCAGGTAAGCAACATGAGTGCATCCTCATGGTAACTTTAAAAAAAATGGTTCAGTAGGATGAACCTGAGAAGAAAGAACCTGGAATATTAAGACTAGTAGGATGGAAAGGAGGCACTCCATTAGACACTGTCCTATGATGTGTAGAGAAAGTCTCATGGATACTGGTCTCTTTAGAGAGAAATCCCAAGACCCCTCAAAGACTACTTCTGAGAGACAGTTGCTGCTGGGAACGTTATCTCAGGGCAGTGAGAAGAAAGGTCAAGTCTGGGAAAGACCACACACTATGAGACCATGGCGGGCTGAGGGCAGAAACTTTCCATCTGGTAGCTTCCTCTTTTACCATATTCTTGTAAATTGGATAAGCTAAGTTAGCTAGTTAAGTTCATGTCTTTAAAAGAGGAAATGGTACCTTGGGTCATCAAGCCTTAGTTATGGTTATGTGGGATCAAAAAACCACACATAACTTTTAATATTCAATACACCTTCATTTTACTGTAGTAATGATTTACATGATAAGGTACTGAGTTCATGAGACTTAGACATAGTCCTTAATTCTTCATCATGGAATATATAAAACTGGATATTAAGTATGGCTTTGATAAATAGCATGTTTCCCTCCCAACCAAGTCTAACCTTGATTGTATAGTTCAAAGACTCACAGTTTTTTTGGTAAATTCTAATATTACAATGACATGAGTACTTCCATATAATAGTGGAATAAACAAAATTATGTAACTTTGAAACTTGATTATGTATTTGATTTTAATTTTCATTACATAAATTCAACATGAAACTTTTAAAGTTGTCTTGATTTTCTGTTATTTCTTCTGACCGTTTAAAATGGTTTTATGTTTTTGCTTTTTGGGGGGTAAGAAGCAATCCTATTTCTATTCTACCTTTTTCTCACAATTTTCCCCACTCACATTGGAAAAAAAAAATCCTTTAATTAAAAAAAAGACCCAATACCCATAGTAAAACAAAACAATTTGTTCGATATTGATCATGTCAAAAAATATATGTCTCATTCTACATCTGAATCCATCTCCTCTACATCAGTGAGTGGATAATAGGATTCATCATGGGTCCTCTGTATAATTTAATTATGGAAGTTTTTTTAATGTTCTTTTTAATGTTACTGATTATACAAACTATTTTCCTAGTTCTGCTTATTTCCTTTGCATGTGTTCATGAAAGTCTTCCCAGATTTCTCTGAAACCATACCTTTTATCATTTCTTGTATCTCAGTAGTTTTCAATTACATTTATGTAGCATCATTTGTTTAAACATTTCTCCACTTCTGGGCACTTTCTTACCTTACAATTACTTGCCACTACCAAAAAAGTTGCTATACATTTTTGTTTGTCCTTTTCCTTTTAATGTGACCACTTTGGGGTTCTAGTACTGGTATTAGCAGACCAAAGGAAATGCACACATCAGTGACTTTTAGGCATAATTCAAAGTTGCTTTCCAGAGCAGCTAGACCCAAACACAGTTCCTCCTTTTTGTTCTTGCTTTCCCACAATTCTTCCAATAAATGTCATTTCCTTTGTTTAAAAAATAATTTTTTACCAGTTTTATGGCTGTGTGGTGAAAGCTCAGTGATGCTTTAATTTACATTTCTCTAATTATTAGTGATATGGAATTTTAAAATATGAATGTTGATATATTGTATTTCTGTCTTTGAAAATTGTACATATTTTTGACCGAACATCCATTGGTAAATTATTTTTATTCTTGTAACTTTTAATTAATCAGGTTTTATGCATATGGTGCTTAAGATCACTTTATTTTGTCTGTGTGTGTGTATATATATAAATATATATGTGTGTATACATATATATATTCACACAAGCACATATGTGTGTATACACACATATATGTGTGTATATAAGTAAATATACATATATATATATCCATTTTTGGTAGTGAATTCTTCTCTAATCAATATTTGTGAAAAGTATGGTCTTTTTCTAAATTGTTTATAATGTCACCTTTTAAGTTTATCATGTTTGTAGTTGGAGCTTCTCTTTATATATGATGTTAAATGCTCGTCTCTGCCTGATTTCTGCCAGACTTTTTTTAAAAACAATTTTCTTAGCAGTTTCTATTAAATAGTGAGGTCTTCCTCCAAATGTTGTGGTCATTGACTTTATCAAACAGTAGGCTACCATGTTTACTTGTTTCTGAGGCAACTATTTGATAGTGAATAGAGCAGTGGACCAGCAGTCAGGAAGACCTGAGTTCAAATCTGATCTCAGATACTTACTAGGTAGGTGATTTTGTCTGGACAAGTCATTCAAACTCTGCATGCCTCATTTTCCTCAACTGTAAAATAAAGACAATAAAAATGCCTATATTAAAAGAGGTAGTTGTGAGAGTCAAGAGATATAATATTTGAAATACATGCTTAGCAATATCTGACATATATTAGATACTATAGAAATGCTTATATAATTCTTCTTTTTGTGTTACATTAACTAATTTGTTCCATGAGTTACCTAGTTAGCTTCTCTCTCTCTCTGTCTCTCTGTCTCTGTCTCTCTGTCTCTCTGTCTCTCTGTCTCTCTCTCTCTCTCTGTTTCTCTCTCTCTCTCTCTCTCTCTCTCTCTCTCTCTCTCTCTCTCTCTCTCTCTCTCTCTCTCCCTTTCTCTCTCTCTCTCTCTGTCTCTCTTCAATAGCAAACAATTTTAATGATTTCTTTGTAGTGTAGCTTGATTACATATATGTGTGTGTGTATGTATATTTTGAAGAAATATGTTTCTGCTAGAGACAGAACAATTTGTATCTCCTGAACCCCACTCCTAAGACTATCCTAATATGCTCTTTCACCTCTAAAATGAATCTAATTTTCATGAAACTGATCTAAAATACATTGGATTCCTTTGCTCTGGGAACAAGTCAGCCCAGATTAGAAGAGCATGTATTAAGTGTACATAGATTTTCTAAGCCTGTCTTTGCTTCACTACAGACACCCAGAGGGTGCAGAGGAGGCACCACCCATTAGATAGTTGTCAAAATGGGGACTGTTTTATCCTAAAATTCATTAGTGCCAAATAGATGCCTAGGGTTCCTCATGACATTTTTTTGTTTAAATACAGAGGGTCTTAACGTGCTTTCTCTGCAATACTTTATTGTAAAATCACAACAGAATTTTTCCTGTGTATTAAACTTAGTTCCTTGATGTAAAGGAAAAAAAACAACAGTAACAAGATACTCAGTATATGTAAGAAGTCAAACTTAAAATCTATTTGACATTGATGAATTATGGACATAAAAATTAAAGTAGCAAATTAAAAATATTAATATCCTACTTTTGGGATTTTAGACATTGTCAGTCCTATAAGCTGTATTCCCTCCTTATTTTACATTTTAATTGCTAGTCATGATAAAAGAGAATTCAGAAAAATGAATAAGAAGTGATTCTTTCTTCTCCTAAACTGGAAAAAAATGAACTCTCTAAGATTGGTTATAGATAGCTACATTCTTTTTCAACTTACAATGAAAAATTCTTTGTAGTTTAGACAGAAAAATCACGCACACACATGCACACACACACATCACATTCTGTTTATTTTATATGAAATTCCTGCTTTTTAGTTTTTGTATTCCCATTTTGCAGTGGGGTACATTTCCAAAGCATAGAAAAGTCCCAAGTCAATACAGTTGGATAGTTTTGCCTGGAAGGACTAATCATTTTCCAACTATTGCTGACATTAAAAAACTAAATGAATTAAAGAAACTTAATTAAAGAAACATTAAAATTATACTCTTCTAGCTTTTTCAGTGATTCTTGAAATCTGGGGAAGAGGAATGTTTATTTAGATTATTAAAATTTCATTTCTGATTTCAATTTGATTAATTCAATGATGATACATGAAAAGTTTACTATATTATATTGCATTCTGTACTATAATACTAGATGCTTGAGGAAGTACAAAGATAATTACAGTGTGATGTCTTCCTTAATTGAGTTTATAAGTAGTGTGTATATAGTATGACAACATGCAAATATTGATATATTTCTGTATAAGAATGTTTAGGGTAAGTGAAAAGCATGTATATATAGCTGTTATACATACAGTATTACATAGTATGTTTATGCATCATATTTTGGATACATATGTTATATATTTGTATGTATAATATATACCATATATATATATATAAACTATATTATAGACATGATCATATCTCATAAGTCATATCACATATATTATAACTGGGGGCATGTGTCATATATAAAATATTCTATACTATAGTCTATGCCATACACATTATATATTTACATATAAAGCATACACTCATGCACACACATATATAGATTTATATATATATATAGTCTAAACACATACATACACATACTATATATATATATATATATATATATATATATTTATACCCTACATAGTTACATACATACCAGTATATGAAAAAAATATATAAATGTAGTATATCCACTCACACTAACTGTAAGATTAATTAAGTCAGGGACCATGGTATCATTATGAGGCAAAATAAACATAGTTAGCTCTTCTCTATGGACAAATAAAATTTTATCACCAAAAGTTGAAGGCACTATTAATGAAGTTGTTACTACATTCACTCCAAGATGGCTTTTAATTAATTAATTTTATCTATCTTGTTTGTTCCATTTCTTTCCAAAAAGTAAAAATTTGGAATAGGGCTTCCATGAATAGATTTTATGGAATTCTTTAATTTGAATAGAGAAAAAAATTAATTTTTTTCCCTAACATTTAATTCAAAATTTTTATATCTTTTAACTTATATCAAAAAAATTATTCTAATAAATGTTCAGCAACTTCACTAGATTACTAAAAGAGTCCCTGAGAGTAAACAAACAAACTTCAGTAACCTCTAAATATTATTGTAAAATGAGTTACAAGCAATTTTAATTTTTCTAAAAGGTTACAAATGCTAGTTATCTTTCCTTACTGCCTATGTTCAAAGTTAGAAAAATAACAAACAAAAGAAAATGGATTGACCTGGGTTAATTCTCTTAGAGAAAAGAAAATGGAGGGACTATTGTAAGAATGTCTTCAAGTTTGCATCTTAAGAAGAGAATGGAAAAAAGTTATTTTTTTCCATCCAATGTAAACCAGCCAATGAAACAAGCTTTGAATGCTATATAAGTAAGGTAAGCTAGCTCTAAGGGCAGATTTCTTAAAGTTTCAAATGTATCAAGGAATGTCATGGCATCTCTTTAGGACGCTGTTAGAAACTAGTGGTCATGTGACTTACTTGGTCATCAGATTATCGAAGCAAATTTCAATTTAAAGGATTAGGGAGATGAACTGTTTGACTTGAAGCCCTTGCCAGCTGAAATATCCAGATGGTGACTCAAAGACATTCATTTGTTCAGACTGCCAGACCTAAGGCTGCACACTGCTGTTTTCCAAAATGCTTTTTTTTTCTCTTTTGATTTCCTGTGGCATGTATACTCATGCTCTAGTGCGCAATGAGAACAGAGATACACAGACACAATTAAAAAATTCAGAAGGGTGCCTTTGCTTCTTTAAGAACTCAATAATGTTTGGAGTAGGAATGTAGATGAAGACTAATTTATTTTCAGGATTTTTTCTCTTTTTTGGGGGGGGGGACCCATATGAAAGAGTTAATGGGAAGAAGTTTGGAATCACTTATCACACATTCTTTCTAAACATTCCATTTACTGATAATCAGCCTAGAAATGGTTACTTTAAATTACCATACCAGATAGATTTTTTTAAATGCAATTCTCTCTTTTAAATGGGCAATTATATTTAAAATACACTGTTTGGGGGCTATTTTGAAAGCCCCACTACAATTGTTTTAAGCAAAAAAAGAAAGAAAATGATTCTACCCCAATAGAAACTTTTTTTCAATCAGTATGTTCATACCTTGAGCTTGCTTAAAGAATGATATCGTGAGCAAAGTAGAAAGAGAGTTAGATTTGGAGGGACAGGATCTGAATTCAAATCCTTACTGTGTTCTTGAGTAACCTTGGGCAAGTCTCTTAACATTTAGTGTCTCTCAGCCAGTTTTCTCATCTGTAAAATTAATAGGTTCTACTATGTGACCTTTGAGGACCCTTCTGACTTTACAATTATAATCTTATGCACCATTGATTTTTACCTGGTCCCCTATATCAAGCAGCATGGCTATGGTCTTTATATTTCAGGCCAATCCAAATGGCAATGAATTAATGAGCTCTAACATTAGCTTTTCCTTATAACTTCAAATTAAAATTATCAATTGAAAGCAATAATTATTTGAATTTTGGTCATTTTCATCTGTGCCAAATTAAAGGATGACAGTTCCCTGAATGAGAACTTCCTGTCACTTAAAACGAAGAGCATTGAATTAGTGTCCAAGTTCTTCCTTACTATGAGTCCTGCATTATTTTATCATTGACTGGAAAGTCACATCCAGGAAGAGAAGTAGACATTTTGTTAAACTTTCACAGGACATATATTATTTAAATTACATTAGCATTTCTAGAGGAAAGGGAAAGGCAGCTATATTTTATTTCTTCGTATCAGTAACAAAAAAGTGAAAACATTCATATCAAATAAATTTGAAGTTCTGTGCTAATATTCCTGTATAAACTTTCTTCCATATATTTTGTTTATACAGAATTGGTTCCATGTCACCTCTTGAGATTGTGAGCTCCCTCAATGCAGGGACTCTTTTTGCTTTTCTTTCTATTTCTTGTACTTAGCACATGGTAATACTTAATAAAATCTTATTGATTTGTCATATTTTGTTGATCTATCTAGCCTAGACATTAATCTGTGTAATCTTGCTAAATTCTATTTCATTTATGTACTGATTTTTAATTTTGTGCCCCTATAATTTAATTAATCTTGATTTATAGAATATAAGTATGATATGAATGATCTCCATGTTATTTGGAGATTGTACTGGTATAAATAAATCCCATTTAAGGAAACTGTCCCTACCAATAGTGATATGCAGCTAGTCAAGAACTGCCTAAAGCACTAAGAGATTCAATTTCTTGCCCAAGTACACACAGAGAATATGTCACAGCCAGAACTTAAACCTGGGTTGTCCTAGCTTAAAGACCAACTTTTCTTTCCACTATGTTGTCTTACCTCGACTAGATTAGATGGTACAGTAAGAAATATGTGGAATTTATAGCCAGGAGGTTCAAATACTAATTCTTTCACTTACTCCTATGTCACCTTAGACAATTTACTGTAACTTTTGAAGACTTAGTTTTTTTATCTGGATTTGACAGGCATAAAAACTCCTTACAGTTCTTAAGCTATGACCATATTTTCTTGCCTGTAGGAGCAAAATTAGTTACATAGATGCATAGACGATAGGTAGGAGATATATAGACGATAGATAGTAGACAAGCAGATGATAGATGGGAACACAGATGACAGATAAACAGACATTGGATAGGAGGATGATAGATACATAGATGGTAGATAGATCATAGAAAGATACATTGATAGTAGAGTCATAGTGGCAGAGATATAGATATATAGAGACATAGAGATCAATAGCTGATAGATACATAGATGGTAGACAGAGAGTTATAGTTAAATCTGCAAATCATTAAACAAATGTTTCTATATAAAATTTTAGACTCACAGATGTCAGAGAATAATTTCACTCATTTTTTTGTTCATTGTTATGTTGTTACACACATCACCTCCAATTAGTTGCTCAATAAATTACTTTTGAATGATGATAATGGTGACGAAAATGATGGCAGTGGTGATTGTGATAACCATATTTAATTTGATGGAGGAAAGAAATTCTTGTTCTGAAGATGATACATCCTGCATGATGCAGACACTATATCCCTTAGAAAAATATGAAGCTGAAAAGATACCTCAATTTAGTACTAGAGCAGAGATAATGCTTCAAAGGAAGCAAAGCGAGAAAAGAAAGGAAATGTCTGTTTGTAGGCCCAACCAGGAAGATCCAAGGAAGTTTTCTCTGGCATTTACAAAATTAGATAAACTGATAAAGATTGACTGATGGTCAAGACCTTGGTAAAGGAACTTTGTCTATAGAAGCCTCAAGATAAAGTTTAGGCCTGGTCATGAACGTAAAAGGAAAATGGAAAAAATTGAATTGATTTTTCTGTAAGTTAATGCTCTTGGATAGACATGGATCATGAAGTATCACTCAAAGTATACTTCTGCCCTCAAATTGGACATTTTTCAATTTTGAAGTTCTCCAAACATCAACCCCTAGCTTTTGTCATTTTCATTATCCTTCTCATTCTTTTTCTATTGACCAATTTCTTCTCTCTATTTAGGAAAACTTTTGGTGTATTGCTCCTCTTTCTAATATAAAACAGAATGGGGTATAAGAATTACGCAAGTTTTACTTTTGCATACTTACAAATTTTTGTTTCTATTTTGTTATATTTTGTTCTATTTCAGCTGTGTCCAACTCTTTGTGATCCTATTTAGAGTTTTCTTGGCAAAGATACTGGAGTGGTTTGCAGTTTTCTTCTGTAGCTCATTTGACAGAAGATGAACTGAGGCAAACAGGATTAAGTGACTTGTCTAGCATCACATAGGTGTGTTCATCCTTTGTTGCCGAAAAGACCATGCCATCAGAGAAATGGTGACATGGCTTGCACTTGACTTTGTTTTGAGTGAGGGAGCTCTACGCAGGTCACCAGCCTCACTTCTGCTCCAGAGCCATCTGAATCCAGTGACCAGATATTCATCAGGATGACTGGAAATGACCCAGGATGAGGCAGTTGGGGTTAAGGGACTTGCCCAAGGTCACACAGCTAGTGAGTGTCAAGTGTTTGAGGTGAGATTTGAACTCAGGTCCTCCTGACTCCTGCGCTGGTGCTCTATCCACTGCACCACCTAGCTGCCCCAGCATTACATAGATAGTTAAGTCTCTGAGGCCAAATTTGAACTCAAGAAAATGAGTCTTCCTTATGGTGATCTGTAAACTACCACATACCTGTCATATTTATTAATAAAATCAGCCTTTTTTGCTTTGCTATTAAATGGTCAAGTGATTTTGGGTAAGTAAGTCCTTTCATCCCTCTCAGCTCCAGTGTTCTCAACTCACTCATGAAAGCAATGTTTACTGTATGGTTTCAATTCAATTAATTCAACCATTATTGATGAAGCGTATATTATGTGCAAAGCATAGTGCTAACTTTGGGGATGTCCAGCAAATCCATGAACCTTGTCTCAATGATCTTGAGGGACAAAATAATACCTACACATAATTATAACAGAAGGAATGTGACAACCCATAAATAACTTTAGTCAAAAAGTATTTTTGTTTGTGCCAGATACTCTAATAAGTAGTGGGGATACAGAAACAAAAACTGGACTGTTCCTACAGTCAAGAGAGATCCAGGCAAAATGGTGTAACAAATCTGATGGGGAAAAATCACCCAGCACTGGTGTGTAAGGTAAGATTGTGGTGGATGTGACATCTGAGTTGGACTTTAATGAAATTGGTGTCTTGAGGAGAAAAAAGAAATATTTGAAGCAGTTATAGAGCATGTGACAGAAAGTCAGTAAGAAATGAATAGAAGGATTGGTGTGGAGCAGTGAGGATCTAGTTCGAATTAGGTTACACATGTTCATAGTGAACCTAATAACATGGTTTCATAATTTCCTCCAGCAGTACTCAGCTGCACAGAGTATGATCAAAAGAAGGAGATAGACTGAGCTACACCATGACAGAGATTATTGACTTCAACTAAGCCAGGTATATAAGAATGGAGGAGAGGCATTATTGAAATTGAGACCCAGAGTTCAGGATCATGAAGGCTTTAAGGGATGATGATGTCTCAAGTGTGACCACTCTATTGGTTAAATGATGTAGAATAGACATTATGGTCTTTGGAATTCAGGAGTTAAGTGGGAGGAGAGTGGATGCTAGAAGTGTCATCAGCATGAAAAGTGAAACTTTGGCATGCATAAAACGATATGAAGCATTGCCAGGCCTAGAGGCCTGTGTGGGCTACCCGAGTCTTCTTACCTCACCTCCGAGGTCTTCGGTTGGCCAAAACCGGATGCTCATATGAGAAAAAGGACGTTCCAGAGTCGAACAAGGGTTGAGCTTTATTTCAGGGTTTCAGTTACAAGTGCAGGGGAGTCTTCCTTAGGAGGAAGAGGAGGAGATTTCCTAAGGAGGCTAGGATCTTAAGGGATTGGAAGTAGAAGTACAAGCGGGGAGAGAGAGGGAGGGGAGAGAGGAAAGAGAGAAGTGGAGCCTACTGTCCTCTTGGCTCCTCACGTGCTAAGAGAGCTTTCAGGCTTCCTCAATCCTACTCAACCTTCAGCCACACAGTTTGCATCTGAATACCGTGCTGTTAGATAACAATAGTGTGCCCAGATCCGGGACAACCTCGAGGGCAGGGAGACTCCACCCATCACGTATCTCCCGGGGAGAGGCAGAAATACCCGAGCTACCCGAGCTAGCTCAGTCTGACCTTCTCGAATCCCCGCTGTTCATGGAGGGCCTCGTAAGACTCTAAGATTTAGAAGTCCCACTTTTACCCACCCGAGACCGTCCACACGGATTTGAACTTCCAATCCCAACAAAGCATAAGAAGCTTTTACAATTATTAAGTGATATACAAAAGAAAATGTTATAAATTCATCTGTTATTCTGTCAACATATTTTTATTGAGCACATAGCAAGTATAGAGTATAGGATTTGACATTTTGGTTAATAGAAACATATTATATGACATGGTGTTGTATTTCATTTCATTCAATGGAAGTTAAATTCCCCTCACTCTTTTAATATTCCTTTTGTACTTTGCTAGCAATGAAAGACTCATTCTCTTTGTCTAAGCAAGTGAGAAATCAGTCAGTAGAATACCTACAATACTGAAGTGCTTAGCACTAATGTTTTGTGATACCAAATGGCTTCAACTGATCTGAAAAACCTTCTTGGTTGCAGAAAATCATCCTATGATACTTCATAATAAGGCAGACTCAAATAGGTTACTGGTCTGTAAAGTTTTTTGGAAAAAGTGATAATATATTTATTAAAGTTAAATGCCTTCTTACATCTGGACAAGATAGCTATCCTCCTGTAACATGACATATCTAAGCAAGTTACAAGTCTGATAGAAAATAATTGAATTTGATTTAGCCAGTTATGGTGGCTGCTTCTCTGTCCTCTACCTTTCATTCATATCGTTTCAGGCAAGGGCAAAGGAATCACATAAAGCCTTTCTTTATAGGAATCACAGATAGTAAAATACAATAAACATTTGTTCTATAAATCCCCATCTTATAAAGGATTCCAGGTTGAACAAAGAGATAGGGATAATACCTGAGGAAGTATTCAGTTACATCCATCTGAAATCACTGCAAAAAAAGTCTAAGGCACAGTTACATCTTTTGATGTTTATATAAAAATAAATACATAGAGAATAGGTAATACAAAAATATATTTGATATGTTAAACATCTAAAAACATCAGTTATATCTACTTCAGTGATAGGATCACAGTCCAATTCATTCTTCTTCATTCTATATAATTCTCTTCCATGTTTACCTTGTATTCTTGTAGATTTCTTTACAATGTACTGATACCAATGAAACACATGAGATAATGAACGCATCAGTTATTCCTTGCTGTTGCTAAGTGGCTAATTTCTCTGGTGACATCATGTGTCCTTCTTACCTAAGCAACCCCTAGCTTCTGATTTCTTTTAACCTTATTGCCCTTTGGGTGATCTTCTACACTGATACTTTGAGATCTGTGAAATTCTACATCTAAAAGTCATATACTTAAGAGAAAGACAACAGAAATATATCATGTGGAAAAAACATATATACTGCTGAGAAAATTCCTGAACCTACAGATGTAACCATGATGGATAGCATTTGACTGATGATAAAATGAGAGAGGGAGAAACTGTATCCTTGTGAATTCATACTACAGATAATCCATTACAATAAAAAGTTGCCTTTTGTGGTGGCAAAGAATTGAAAATTGAGGGGATGTCCATCAGTTGGAGAATGACTGAGCATATCATGGCATGTGAATATAATGTGCCATTGTGCTATAGGAAACAGTGAGCAGGTGAGCTTGAGAAAATTCTTCGACGACTTACATGAACTGATGCTGAGTGAAGTGATCAGAAAGAGGAGAACATTGTACACAGCACATTAACTATGACAGACTTAGTTCTTCTTAGCAATACAATGATCCAAGCCAATTCCAAAAGACTTATGATGGAAAATGCTATCCACATCTAGAGAAATATCTATGGAGTCAAAATGCAAATTGAAGCATACTATTCAGCTGTTTTTTGTTTTATCTTTCTTGTGACTTTTCTTTTTGTTCTGATTCTTCTTTCACAGTATCACTAATGTTCACATATATTTGATATGATTGTTGTAAAGGCAAGAAAAGGAGGATCTTTTGCTGTTTTTGTTTTAGTATAATCAAGAAGTATAATGTCTCTGTTTGTTCCAGAATCCATGGTCATTTAGATTGTAAGGCCAAGGATCCTGGAAAGGTAGAGTGTGATGGCAAGCAAAATAGAATCTTTTGCTGTTTTTATTTTAGTATAATCAAGTGCCTCTGATTGAATCTTGCTTCATCAATCAAGAATCTTTACAAGGAGTAAAGTACAGAAGGAAGAGTTCCTTTAACTAGAAACAGTATATGTATTTGTATTGTTAATTATTTTAATGTGATTAAAGATTTTCCCCACACATTAATGGGCCTTCCCATTGAGGGGAATTTGATTAGGGAAGATTTGTGGGAAGGCCCAATACTTTTTTTAATGAGACACTTGTTCTCAAGGGTTGTGATGTCCTCTGGCTCTAAAAAAGGTATAAATGCTCTGAGATGAGGTTTTATTTTGGGGCTTACTGACTGGAAGTGCTTGTTTGGCCAGATAAGGATTCTGGGAAGCAGCTAAAGAAACCCTTGGCTTTGACAACCCAGATGTCAGTGCTTCCCTCGCTGGCAACTATGGTCAGAGAGTTGGACCTGTCTGTTGAATTAAGGCAGAGGAAGACATGTCTGTTTATCTTTGACTTCTCTGTATTTTTTTTGAAGTTCAGGGTGCTGACTCCCCTGAATTAGGTATATGATATATGTACTTGATTAAAGGAATGATTCCTGTGCTTGATTAAAGTGATTGTTAGCCCTTCAAAAGTTGCTTTTCCTTTTATGAATGTAGATCTGTGAACCTGTGATAGCAGGCCCCACTGTGTATGTTGGGGTGCTTACTGGTACACGTACAACTTGTATCAAATTGCTTGGTCTCCTGTGGAGAGAGGAGAGAGAAAAATTTGGAACTCAACATCTTACATAAATGAATGTTGAAAACTTTCGTTACATGAAATTGGAAAAAATTTAAAAAAACTGTTAAGTAGGAAAAAAGTTAAAAAGTAGAAAATAAGCAATATGACTAGAAAAGTATATGTGTATGTTGAGGGGAGGAAATTATAGGAATATAATATAATAATAAATATAATATTCTATAATATTATATATTATTTTAGTCTACCTTATTATGAAGTATTACAGGATGATTTTCTCCAACCAAGAATTGACTTGAGGTAGCAGGGTTACCAACAGTCCACTGAAATAGCCCATCTACAGCAGAGTAGTGGCAATCAAAGGAGAAAAGGGAGCATACAGAAAAGATGCTATAAAAATAAAAAAAAGATAGGGTAAGTAACTTGCCTAGAGATGTACTTGTGAGTGCTAGAACTTGAATCCATATCTCATTAGTTTTGATACCAGCTTTCTATACCATGCTACTTCTAAATACATGAAATATAAACAAAAGAAATACAAGTTAATTTCAGAGAGAAGGTACCAGCAGTTGGAGAAAGCCCTAATGTAAGGTATTGCATTTCTGCTGAGCTTTGAAGGAGTCTGGGGCATCACAGACTTAGGAGTTGGCAATGGAGTGTATTTTTTCACAAGGGACAGATGATTTAAAGACACGGAGGCTAAAGATGGTGTATGCTATGTAATGAATAGCAAGATGGTCAATTGTGTTGGACAGAAGGGTATAATGTACAATACAGCTGAATGTTTCTATTGGAGCCATCTTGGAAAGGACTTAATTATTTAAATTTTTACTTAATTTTAGTGGTTAAAGGGAGCCACAAGAGTTTTTGTGCTTGGATGTTACTGGAAAAAGTTCTCCCACACTGTCATTTTTGCAAGTACTTTATGGACTATGGGAGAGAGCTTTTACAGGCCCTGCTTTGCATTCTGTCATCTTGACTCCACCCCCTCCTTGATAATTTCTTGAAAGACGATGTCTAGGTTCATTTTTTGATCATGGCTTTCAGACAGTCCAATAATTTTTAAATTCTCTCTCTTAGATCTGTTTTCCAGGTCAGTTGTTTTTCCAATGAGATATTTCACATTGTTTTATATTTTTCATTCTATTAGTTCAGTTTTATAATTTCTTTATTTTTCATAAAATCATCAGCTTCCATCCGCTCCATTCTAATCTTTAAGGAATTGTTTTCTTCAGTAAGTTTTGGGTCTCCTTTTCCATTTGACCAATTCTGCTCTTTAAGACACTCTTCTCTTCATTGGCTTTTAGGACCACTTTTGCCATTTGGATTAGCGTATTTTTAAGGAGTTGTTTTCTTCAGCAGTTTTAGCAAGCAGTTGACTCATTTTTCATGATATTCTTGCCTCACTCTCCCTTCTCTTCCCAGTTTTTCCTCCACTTCTCCTATTCAATTCCCCAAATTCCTTTTGAGCTCTTCCATGGCCTGAGACCAATTCATATTTTTCTTGGAAGTATTGAACGTAGGAGTTTAACTTTGTTGTCTTCCTCTCATTCCATATTTTGATCCTCCTTGTCAAAAAATTAAGATTCTATAGTCTGCTTTTTTCCCACCTTAAGTCATTTCCCCAGTCAATTACTTGAATTTTGATCTCTTTGTGAAGGTAGTTTTCTGCTTCCAGTGGGGGTGGGTGATTGTACTGTCATCCATTTGATCCTCACACAATTTGTGGCCTAGTGCTACAGAAATAGCTGCTGCTATTGCGGCAGCTGCCATTGGGTCCTCCTCCTCCTCTGCTAGCCTGGGGATGGATGCTGCTGCTCTCTCACACAGGTCCAAGAGATTTTCTCCATTGAACTTCCAAGTTGTCCTCAGCATTTTGGAGTCAAGAAGTTTGGAATCCACTAAAGCTGCCAGTGATTCATTCCCCCTGAGGTCTGCTGGGACCCTGTCTGTGCTGGTTCAGCCCCCAGATCCCATTCCAGTGAAATAGATGCTTCCCATAGACCTTTCAAGCTGTCCTAGGTCTGAGATTTGTTTTCCATTGTCATTCTGTGGGTTGTACAGCTCCAGAATTTGTTTAAAGTCATTTTTTCCAGGTATTGGTAGAGTTTGGGAGAAAACTCAAGCAAGTTCCTGCTTTTTCTCCACCATCTTGGCTCCAATCTCCTCAATAGTTTCCTTAATTTCAATTTTATTGATTTCTTCTTTGATTTTCAGAATTTTTAATTTGGATTTTTTATTTGTCCTTTTGTTACCTTATTTTGCTGCTTCCCTAATTCACAGAACTATTCTTTCTCTGTTTTAGTCATTCAAGCATTTAGATATATAAAATTTCGCCTACAAACTGCTTCAGCTATATCCCATAAAGTTTGGTATGTTTGCTCATTATTGTCATTCTCTTTGACTAAGATATTGATTGTTTCTATGATTTGTTGTTTGACTCATTGATTATTTAATATTAAATTATTTAGTTTCCAATTTATTTTTTATCTAATTTTTAGTACTTAGTCTTATTTTTAGTATTTTTAGTTTTGGCCCCTTATTGCACATAATTTTTTTTATTGCAATATGACCTTAAAAGATGAATTTAATTTTCTGTATTGTATTGTGAGGTTTTTATGCCCTAGTACATGGTTCATTTTTGTGTACAGTTCATGTACTGCTCAGAGAAAGGTATATTCTTTTCTATCTACATCCAGTGATCCCCAGAGGTCTATGATATCTAACCTTAATAAAATTCTATTCACTTTCTTAAATTCTTTATGGTTTATTTTGTCATTAGATTTGTCCATTTCTGAAGGGGGAGATTGAGGTCCCTCACTGGTATTGTTTTGAATTTTTCCTCTAAGAATTTGAATGCTATATTACTTGGTGCATATATATTTATTGTTGATATCACTTCATTGTCTTTGGTACTTTTTAGCAAGAAGTGGTTTCCTTTCATATCTCTTCTAAGCAAATTTTTTTAAAATTTTTCTTTATCTGAGACCAGGATTTCTACGATTAATATTTTTTAACTTCAGCTGAAGCTTTAAAATATAATCTGTTCCTGCCTTTTACCTTTATGCTGTGTTTATCTCTCTGATTCAAAAGTCTTTTGTTAACAACTTATTGTAAGATTCTGGCTTATAATCAGTTCTGCTATTCACTTCCATTTTATTGGAGAGTTCATCATATTCACCTTCACAACTGTGATTACTGTATCTTTGTCTTCATCCTATTTCTCCCCCTGTTTATACTTTTCTCTCTCCTTTCACCCTTTTCCAACCAACCAGGGTTTTGCTTCTGATCACTGCCTCCCTCAATCTGCCCTCCCTTCTATCAGCCCATTTATTTTTCTGTCCCCTCTCTTCTCCTACTTCCATAAGGTAGATTTCTATAACTGACTGAATGTGTATATTATTTCCTCTTCAAGCCAAATTTGATGAGAGTAACATTCAAACAATGCACACTTCCCTATCTTTTTTCCTTCTATTATAATAGGTCTTTGGGTACATTCATGTGATGTAATTTGTTACTTTCTGCCTCCTCTTGTTCTTTTCTCCCAGTACAAGCCCTTTTTTCACCCCTTAATTTTTTATTATCACAACAAAATCAATTTGTACTCACACCCCCTATCTATGTCTCTTCCGTTGTTGTCCTATGTTCTCAGAGAGGACCAAAATGATATCACTATGTTAAAATCAGGTTTAAATGTGTCAGATTATGGTTAATTAAGCCAACATGAGCTTGGAATGCTCTACCTTAGGCCAGGCAAAATAGTTTGAGTGAACATTTGGGGTGGATAGTTTCCATTTTTGCATTCTGTGCTTCCTTTGAGTTGTCTCAAGTCTGCTTTTCTCATAGAACATAGCACCTTCTCTGAGGTGGGCATGCCATGCTGAGTCATCCTGAACAAATGTCTCCCAAGTGACATAATCAATTCCATAATTTCACTGGACTGTGATGACTTTTGAGGAGAAATGAGGCTGATGACTTCATGTAACTCTGCCTCACTTAAATCCAATTTATCCACAAATCAAAAGACATCACCTGTACCATTTTACCATTATACCTTTCTCAAAGGCTTGTGGTGACAGACAAGTGGTGAAGCAGCATGTGTGGAAGCACTGGGAGCTGTAGTAACAATCCTGAACACATTCAGGACACAGGGACATTTTTGAGTAGAAGCAGCAGTGAGATTTGGCAATGCCCTGGGTATCTGAACAGCCTTTTAAGTAGTTCGCCTCCTTGCATGCCTTAAAAATTGTCTCCTTACCCAACTGAGGCCTGATTACAACGGCAAGCAGAGAATCCCATTCTGTGATCAAAATACACATAAACACAAACACACACAGACACAAATATACAAGATGTCTGGAAAGAAGATTCCACTCACTATGGGCAAGTGGAATGTGAGCATATTGAGAGACAACCAAAATCCAGTAGACCTGAAAGACAAATAGCTCTCTATGTATACCCCTTCTAAATATCAAAATAAAGATATATTTCTCAGGAATTGCAAATATCATCTTATTGTGTAAGGATTTAAACAATTTAACCTTATTGAATAATATGTTGGGTTTTTTCTTTCCTGTTTACCTTTTAATGCTTCTCTTGCATCTTGTATTCAAAGATCAAATTTTCTGTTCATCTCTAGCTTTTCAATCAGAAATGATTGGAAGTCCCCCATTTCATGGAATGTCCATCTTTTCTCTTGAAAGATAATGATCAATTTTGCTGAATAGCTGCCTCTTGGTTGTAATCCAAGTTTCTTTTCCTTCCAGAATATCATATCTCAGGCCCTCTGAGCTTTTATTGTAGACACTGCTAATTCCTGCTTAATTCTGATTGTGGTTCCATAATAGTTAAATTGTTTCTTTCTGCCTCATTGCAGTGTTTTCTCCTTAGCCTGGTAATTTTGGAATATATGGCTACAATATTCCTTGGAGTTATTAATTTGGGATATCTTTTAGGGGGTCATTGATGTATTCTTTCAATGACTATTTTGCCCTCTGCTTCTAGGACAAGAGGGAAATTTTCCTTGATAATTTCGTGAAAGAAGCTGTCTAGTTTCTTTTTTTCATGACAGTTTCAGGTAGTCCAAAACTTCTTAAATTATCTCTTCTGGTTCTGTTTTCCACATCACTGGTTTTTCCAGTGAGTTATTTTATATTTTCTTCTTTTTTCCTTCTTTTGATTTTATTTGACTGATTTTTGATGTCTCATGAATTCATTAGCTTACACTTGCCCAATTCTAATTTTTAAGGAATTATTTTCTTCCGTTACATTTTGTACTTCCCTCTCCATTTTGTCAATTCTATTTTTTAAGGAGTTCTCTTCAGTGAATTTTTGTATGTCTTTTTCCATTTAACCAATTCTACTTATTTTCCCCATTTGACCAATTGTATTTTTATGTTTTTTTTATAAATTAGTTTATTTTCATTTTTCAACATTCACTTCCACAAGATTTTGAGGTACAAATTTTCTCCCCATCTGTACTCTCACCTCATCAGAAGACGACATGCATTCTGATTACCCCTTCTCCAACCTTCCTTATCTTCTATCAACCCCCCATTCTTTTATCCCCTTCCCTTATAATTTCCTGTAGAGCAAGATAAACTTCTATACCCCATAGACTGTATATCTTATTTTTCAGTGATATGGAAAAACAACTTTTATCATTCATTTTAAAAACTGAGTTTCACATTTTCTCCCCTCCTCCATCCCCACCCACTCTTATTCAGAAGACAAGTAATATGATATGCTTTATACATGTGTATAAATTTTCTATTCAGCTCTGATCTTTTCATCAAGAATGGTTGGAAGTCTTCTATTTCATTAAATAGACATATTTCCTATGAAGTGTTGTACTCAGCTTTTCTGGGTAAGTGATTCTTGGTTTTAATCCTAGCTCCTTTGACCTCCAGAATATCATATTACACCTCTCAAATTCCTTAGTATATAAAGTGCTAGAACTTGTGTTATCCTGACTGTGGGTCAATGATACTTGAATTTTTTTTTTTTTCTTTCTAGATGCTTGCCATATTTTCTCCTTGAACTGGGAACTCTGAAATTTTGCTACAATATTCATAGAAGTTTACCCTCTGGTTATAGAATATGAGGGCATATTTCCTTGAAAATTCCTTGAAAGATGATAGGCTCTTTTCTTGATCATGGCTTTAAGGTAGTCCAATATTTTTTAAGTTATTTCTTCTGGATACATTTTTTCCAGTCATTTCTTTTTCTGTTGATGTATTTCACATTGTCTTCTATATATTTTTTCATTCTCTTGGTTTTGTTTTATAATTTCTTCGTTTCTCATGAAGTCATTTATCTTCTATTTGCTCCATTCTAATTTTTAAGAAATTATTTTCTTCAGTGAGCTTTTGAACCCCCTTTCCCATTTGGCCAAACCTGCTTTTTTAAATCTTTTTTTTTCCTCATTGACTTTTGAGGTTCAGTCTTTAGTTATTTGGATTAATCCATTTTTTAAAGCATTATTTTCTTCAGTATTTTTTTATTTCTCCTTTACCAAGTTGTTGACTTTTTTTTCATGGTTTTCTTCTATCACTCTCATTAATCTTTCCAATTTTTCCTCTATTTCTCTCTTACTTGATATTCAAAATCCTTTTTGAACTCCACCATGGCCTATGACCAATTCATATTTTTCTTTGAGGTTTTGGATGTTGGAGCTTTACCTTTGTTGTGTTCTTGTGGCTGTATGTTTTGATTTTTTTCTTGTCACCAAAGTAACACTCTGTAGTCTGATTTTTTCCAAGTTTTCTCATTTTCTCAGCCAATTTCAATTGTATTTTTCAGCATTTGTTTTCTTCAGCCAATTTTCATCCTTTTTTCAAGCTGTTGACTCTCTATTGCATACCTCTCATTTCTTTTTTCCAATATTTATTCTACCTCTTTCTCTTCTACCTTTTTATTTGACTTTTAAAATCCTTCTAGGGTTCTTCCAAGAAAACTTTTTGTGCTTGAGACCAATTCACATTCTTCTTTGAGGTTTTGGATGCAGGTATATTGATAATATTGTCCTCTTCTGCATTTGCGTTTTGATCTTCTCTTATACCACAGTAACTCTTCATGGTCAATGTTCACTTTTGCTTTTTGCTCATCTTGTTTGCCTGTTTCCTGACTTTTAATATTATGCCTTCTTTTGGAGCACAGGGAGCACTCTCCCAAACTTCTTGTGTTGAGGTTGAGGGTCAAGTGCCTGATTGCTGACTTTGTGAGCTGGATCCTCAGGTACTGGCAGGCAAGGGCTATAGAAGTCTGGCAGCTTATCTAATCTTGAGCTGTGGTCCTAGTGGTTGACTCTTGTCTGTGCTGAGACAAGCTGGTGGTTTTCTGCATTTCCCCGAGAATACACTGGATAATGTGGAGCTTTGGCCACTGTAGAATGCCTGCTGGTATGAGGCTATGTTGACGCACATGGTGACCATCTGAGCTGGAGTCTGCTGGATTCCCTGGCTATGTTAAGGTGAGGGTGGGGTTCTACCACATTGGGGCTCAGGATTTCCCTCTGCTTTGCCTTTAAACTGAGTGACATGTACCTTTCTTGCCAATCCTCCAGGTTTCTTGGGTAAAAGATTGCTTCATCCCATCTTTTCACTGGCTCTGCTGTTTCTGGATATGTTCTGGGGTACTATTTTAGAGAGGAATTTTTTTTTAGGTGGATTCAGGGGAGAGACAGAGATTACTACTTATTGTGCCATTTTTACTCCAAGAAGTGGTCATGGATGTTTTCATTTCTAGGTATAGCTGAGGTTGAGTAAAGTTTCAGATCATGCATGTGGAGAATGTGGGAAACAATAAAACTTTAGGGGACATCAATATGTTGGATAGGAATACTTCAAGCCAGGAGGGAAGAGAAATGTCTAGGTTGTTAGGTTCTTGGGACTTGAATTTTTAGATCATTTATCTAGATAGAGTGAATTTCAAAGGAAAAAATTTTGAATGAAGGTGGCAGGTGAAATACACATAACTACATGAAAATAAAAATGGACTTGCAAATATACACATGAATGAATAAATAAATTGATAATACATAGGAAGTAAAGATAACACTTTATCAGAATTCCTAGAAATTAATTTGTAAGTGTAAATAGTTAGGAATTTTGGTTTAAAGTGCACCACTGATGCTTCTATGAAATACATTTTTCATTCCTTCTCTTAAAGCTTTTTATTATGTTCCCTTTCTCAGTGAACTATTATGCTTTCCCTATTTTGTATTTTGAAACATTTTCTGAACATCACTTAATAGGATACAGTTTATGTACAGAGGTGATTTGAGGGGGGAGAAATGACATTGGGTTGCTTGAATTTTAAAAGATTGGTGTAGCCATCATTCCTTCATCTCATCTAAAATTTATGGATTGCCTTTTTCAATGAGCAATGTATTATCACTGACCATATGTCATTTCAATTTTGACAGGTGAAAGCCAATAAGGATGATTAAGTGCTGGTCAGCGGTTTTGTTTCTTGGATTCATTTTTCTGAGAGCAGAAGGAAGGCCAACCAAGGAAGGAGGATATGGCCTAAAATCCTATCAGCCACTAGTAAGATTGAGACACAAGGTACTAGTCATATTTGGAATCTCTTTTTATTACTAATCACTTAAATGCTAGTCCTTAGGGATTTTCACTATTGTTCACTTAGGGACAATCATTTCAGAATATCTTTTCCAGATATGCTTCATTATAAAAATTTCAGATTTTAAGAGCATAAAACAGTGAATGTCTTGGATAAAGTCTAGACTAAACATAGTATCTTTAAGATTATTTATAAAATAAAAGGAATGCAATATTTAACTCTAATCAAGCCTTGAGAGAGTTGAATTAAAAGTAATTATCTTCATCTCATGTCTAGAAAGATACAGCATTCACGTGACATTGTGAAGATATGGCCTGTGGAAGTTTAGACTAATTTACTTAGATATTTTTAAAAAAGAGGAAATAAATTTGTTGAGCATAGTTTAAAAGTTGTGGACAATAGAGACAAAAGGAACCTGGCTTCCACTGTCAGCTCTCATTCCTACAAACTTAATGGTCTTGAGTACAGTATTTATCCTCTCTATATTTCACCTTCTCCATCTGTAAAATGAAGGAACTGGCTTATCAGAGTATCTCTAATATCTATGACTATATCATACTAATACTTCATAGAAATAGAGACAGGACTTAAGTGACCTCTTGAAGTCTTTTCTTTCCCCTTGAAGAAATGACATAATGATGCTATCCTGTATTTATTATTTTAAAATATGGCATAAATTAAACCCAGTTTTGTGTGGCTAATGATATTAACATTGTCTGATGGCAGGGAAAATAATGGTAATAGGTAACCAAACTTAATATCTGAAAAAATGAGATTTTCAAAAAATGACACCTGAAATATTGGGTTCTACTACATACATTCAGGACAAGGTTTCATGTATTTCTGGAAAAAAATAACAGCTAAATGGTTGATATTGTGATTACTATTATGCTTTCTCATTTCAAATAAGAGTGGAATTACCATTGCCCATGATTCCCATCATGTTTTTAAACAAAAATTATCAATGGCTGCTTCAGAACTTTTATTTTTACATAATCTTCAAACACATCAATTCCTACTAAGAAACAAATTTTACTCTCATTTGGAATTCCTTAATTCTAACATGATAATACTTTATAAAGGATAGAAATCTACATTGTTTTGAATTTGAGGACACTATATAAAGTGATAACACATTAGGTTTAATTATTACTAATCTTAAAAATTATCTTTTCCCTGAGGAATCAAAAACTTTCAAATAGAAAAAGAACTTCATCTTGCTGATGTATCTATTACTTCTTAAATCAAGCAAAGATTCTTATGTAGACAAGGATAATTTCTAAATTATTAAAGAGATGGTTAATAAACATCTCAAAAAGAAGGTGGTTAACAAAAAAGCAGACATGGCATCATCTACAGATTCTGTAAGTCTAACCTTATTTCCTGTTCTGAAAGAGTTACTAACCTGATTTATTTAGTTAAAACATGCTGTAGATCTGGATTACTTGCATTATAACAAAGCGTTTGATGAAGTCCCTTATGTGAATGTCTCCTTTACACATAAGATGGTAGCAGTGTAGGATAAACAAACATATTTTATGTAGTTTCAGATCCAAAGAGTGGGGTTCTTAACAGTGTTACTTACCATTTTTTATGTTTTTCCTTCATTTTTGAAGAGGACCATGATGTCAGTCTAAAGATGACATGACTTGGACATCAGTTCTACTTTCTCCCCTAGAGTCATTTGGGTCCAGTGGCTAGATATTTATCAGGATAACTGGAGATGGCTCAGGATGCAATGGGAGACCCCAGCCCTTTTTAGGCTAAGGCCTTTTCAGGTTCTCACTATGAGTGTGGTAGCATTCATTCAGTGAATAGGCCTCTTTAAGAAGTGAGTCAAGGGATGGCTCCTTTAATTTAAAAAAAAACAAATTGGGAGGGGAAGACCATCATGGTTGCTGGTCAAAAGAGAGACAGTTACTATGGACAATCACTTTGATCCTGGAGGGCCCAAAATATAGCCATTAAGTGGTGCTTGAGCAAGAACCTATTGTGGTTCAGTCTGTGAGCTTGAGAAAGAAAAGAAGGAAGGATAGAAGAAAGGAAAGAAAGAAGGCAGGCAGGAAGGAATGTAGCCAGCAAACCCCAATTTAACTGAGCAGCTTCCAGTCATCAAAATTTATCTTCCTTTGCATAGAACAGGGAGAGGAAGAAGGAGAGGGAAATGGAAAGGCAGAGGGAAAGGGAGAGGATGAACTGAGTTACCCAATTGGCTAGATCCCCATTCAGGCAGGTTGGACTACTTACCACTGCACCCAGAGGCTCTGGAAGAGAAAGTGAGGCTGGTGACCTTGCACAGCCCTGCCTCACTCAAATCAAAGTCAATTGCAAGTCGTGCCATCATTTCTCTGATGTCATCATCTTCTTGAAAATGAAGGATAATGATCATTTTTTGTTTTATTTTAATTTATTTATTTTGTTTTCAGTTTTCAACGGTCACTTCTATAAGTCTTACATTTTTTTCCCCTCCCTTTTCCCTCCCTCCCCAAGATGGCATGCAACCTTCAATGAGTTCACACATAAATTCTTATTAAACACATTTTCACATTAGTCATGTTGCATAGAAAAATTAAAATGAATGGGAGAAACCATGAGAAAAACCAAACCAAAACATCACACAAAAGAAAATAGTCTACTTCATTCTGCATTCTAATTCCATAGTTCTTTCTTTGGATGTGGATGGCATTATGACTTAAGAGTCCTTTGGAAATGTTTTAGGTGTGTGCATTTCTGTGTAGGCTTAAGTCTATCAGTAACAGTCTTCACACACTGTGGCTTTACTGTATATAAAGTTCTCTTGGTTCTGCTCATTTTACTCACCATCAGTTCATATAAGTCTTTCCAGGCTTTTCTGAAGTCCAATTGAGTGTCACTTCTTAAAGCACAGTAGTATTTCATTACACTCATATATCAGAACTTGTTCAGCCATTCCCCAATTTATGGGCATCCCCTCAATTTCAAGTTCTTGGCCACCGCAAAGAGAGATGCTATAAGTACTTTTGTACATGTGGGACTTTTTTCTCTTTTTATGATCTCTTTGGAATCCAGTCCTAGAAGTGATATTGCTGGGTCAAATGCTATGTAGCATTTGTAGCCCTTTGGGCAAGTTCCAGATTGTTCTCCAGAATGGTTGAATCAGCTCACAACTCCTTAACAATGAATTAGTGTCCCAACTCTCCCACATCTCTCCAACATTTATCATGTTACTGTTTTGTCATGTTGGCCAATCTGATAAGTGTGATGTGGCACCTCAGAATTGTTTTGATTTGCATCTCTCTAATCAATAATGACTTAGAGCATTTTTTTCATATGGCCATAGATAGCTTTAACTTCTGAAAATTTCCTGTTCATATCCTTTGACCATTAATCAGTTGGGGAATGACTTGTATTCTTGCACATTTGACTCAGTTCTTTATATACTTTAGAAATGAGGCTATTAGCACAAATACTAGAAACTTTCTCAGTTTTCTGCTTCCTTTCTAATCTTGCTTGCATTGGGTTTGTTTGTTTGTGCAAAACCTTTTCAATTAAATGTAATCAAAATTATCCATTTTTCACTTCATAATGTTTGTTCTCTATCTCTTGTTTCATCATAACTTTCTCCTTTCTCCCTAAATCTGACAAATACACTATCCATTGGTTCCCCAATTTACAATAATATATCAGCTTTTATACCTAGATCATGTACCCATTTAGATTTTATTCTTGTGTATGGATTCAGACACTGGTCTATGCCCAATTTCCACCACATTATTATACAGTTTTCCCAGCAGTTTTTTGTCAGACAGTGAGTTCTTATCCCAGAAGCTTGGGTCCTTGGCTTTATCAAACAGTAGACTGCTATATTCATTGAGTACTGTGTCTTTAGTACCTTATCTATTCCACTGACATAGTCCTCTATTTCTTAGCCAGTACCAAGTAGTTTTGATGATTGCTGCTTTATAATAGAATTTGAGATTTGGTAGAGCTAGGCCACTTTCCCTAGCAAATACCATTTTTATCTATGACTGGAATAAAGGTAGAGATAGTATTGGTATCTAACTTGAAAATGATGCAAAATTATGAAAAATAAATAATATGTTGGATGAGGGAATCATGAAGCATAAATGTTTGGAAAGGCTAGAATTTTAGATTGAAACTTATGCTTTAGTCACAATAAATACAAAAGTATATATCTGCATTTTTAGTTGAAGATGGAAGAGGGATGGGTTTTTGCAGTGTTTCACTGGAGCCACCTTGAAGTGACTTTGGAGAGTTGATTGTTATCAGTCAAATTGCACATTAGAAATGTCCTTGGAAATAAACAAACACTGCAAATGTGGGTTTGATTTATTTATTTTTTAATCTAGACTAAAGAAAGTGATGGAAAATTTTAATAATGCAGGTTAAACTTAAAATTTGCTATGCATAGTTTTTTTTCTCCTTTGGATAACCAGTTATTATTAGTAATCACATCTCTCATTTATTTGTCTGGAAAAGAGCTGTGGGTTGTAGTGAACCCCAAGTTCAATGTGCATAAATGGGGTGATATAGCTTCTAAGAAAATTAATGTAATCTTAAACTGTATTGACATACAGCTTCCAAAAAAGGAGACAACTGTTTTTCTGTAGTCTGCCTTGGTGAGTCTTCATCCAGCTTTCTTTGTGTAGTTTCATATTTTAGGAAGGACAGTAATAAGTTTGAAAGTATTCAAATAAGGTGACCAGTATGGTAAAGGATCAGCTATAAAAGGAAGTGATGATTGGAGAAGAGAAAATTTAGGTTGGGGAAGATATATGGTTACTGTAAGGGTGGGGAGGATATGTGGTTGCTATATTTATACTGGAAGTACTTAAATGTGAAAGGGATTTTACTTGTTCTATCTTCTTAACCCAAGAGGTAAGAATTATGAGCAATGTTTAGAGGTTTCCAAGGAGTAAATTTAATATTAATAGCTGCTGAAAAAAGAAAAAAAAACATACCATAAAATTAGATCAGTAGAATGGGTAACCTTGAAATGTAATGATTTCTCCCTCACTTCAGTTATTAAGATAAAGATTAAATGTTTATTTGCTGGTTGTATTGTAGAGGAAATCTTTTTCCTGTTACTAGTTGCATTGAATGAGACCTTTTCCTATTCCAAAATTCTTTTATTCTGTGATTAACAACATTTGATGCACTAGAGATAACCTTCATATTGAAAGTGGCAAGTGGTTCAAGTCTTGAAGAGGACTAAGGATTCCAAGGGGCAGAAGAGAGGAGGTTTTTGGAGACATTTTTGGTCCACTCCAAAGGATGTTTTTGTAAACGACTTTTCTTTTGGGATTGTTTCTACTTTGCATTGCTGATGAGGCAGATAACGTATTAATATTATATTTATCACCAAAAATGTCCAGGGATTCTTTGGTTTTCATAATGAAGATCCCACTGACCAAGGTGCTCTCCCCCCATGCTCCTTTCCACCCCCATTTTTCTCCTGCAGGCCAACACACATCCACAGAGGAATGTGATAGAAAAGTCTGAGTAAGCACTGCCTTTTCTCTGACTGATCTTCTGCTCTGAGAATTCCAAGTGGAACAAGAATAAGTGCAGTCAAAATTATGAAGTGGGCTCAAAGCTGGCATGTAAAAAAGTTTCATGTATGACATTTGACATATTCATATTCATGCATATACAGGAAAATGAAGCTTAGATTCTTGAATGTTGTGCTAATGTATTTAATTTATTTATTTAATTGATTTAATGTATTTAATGTATTTAATTTAATTTATTTAATCATCACCTCAAATTAGAACTTCTATAACTTATAAGCAGGGTAGCGTGAAATAGTGGTTAGAGAGCCAAACTAGGAACCAGGAAATCCTCAGTTCAAATCTTGCTTTTGATAATGGTTTGTGTTCATCACTTATACTTAAAGTACTCTAGGTAATTCCCTAAGAGTATAAGTACAGAGAGAGTTGTCTTGTAATGGTAGAGGAAGATTCTAGTCATGATGATAGTCAGCATTTACCTATCACTTTTTAAGGTTTACAAAACACTTTCTACGTATTATATTATCCTCACAATAACCCTGTGAGGTGGGTGTTACTATTATTCCTATTTTAGAGGCCTGGAAAGTGAGGCTAAGAGAGACTTGCCCTATGTTACAAATCTAGTAAAGTATAAGAGCCATGATTTAAATTCAGGACTTCCTGACCCAAAATCTTGCACTGTATCCACCTTTATACCTAATTTCCAAAGGAAATCATAGGGCCAACCTTGATCTATCTCTCATACTTTTTAACAGGTTAACTTCCTATGCATAACAAAATGAAGAGGAGTGAGTGAAGCACTAAACTTTCTCTAAGAATAACAAGATAAAAACCGACCACTCCAATTTTATTTTGATCCCTTTGTTAGTGTAGGCAAAGTAGCAGTAACATTGCAGATTTATGGGTGCAACATGACAGAAGATTGATTCTTTAAGTCTCTGGGGTCTCATATTAAAACAATAGACCAGAATATGTGAAATAATTTTCATGAAGAATCACTTTGAGTTACTTTTCTCAGAACTTCTGTAAATTCATAATACAATATTTCTTCACTTTTTTGATGCAAGTTGGAAAAAAACCAAATAGGTAAAAACAAATACAAGGGAAGTAGACCTGATTAAGATAATGGGAAGCCCCTTGAACACTCCAGGCTTTGTGGGACTCTTTCATTGTCAGGAGGCTCCAATCCTCCAGATACGTAAGAGAAACATTAACTTTTACCCTCTGCTTGCTGAAGTCATCTGTCAATCTCTCCCAGTCAGTGACAACAGCAAATCTTGCAGTTGTCATAAGCTTTACCAGTTGTGACATCAGTCTAGACTATTTTATGATTTACTTGCAAATTTTTTTTTATTTGTGACTCTCACATCCTTTCTTTACTATTTTCATGGCAAAGAGAGTAAGAAACAAACTTTTACCTGTCTTCTAAATATAGCTACATTCAAATACAACGAAATCATTTAATATTTAGTTTTCAAAATTATTTTATATTGATAGCAGTTTTATATGTTTTATTAATTTATTTTGAAAATAATATAATACATTGAAAGAGGAAAGCAGCTAATGAAGCAAAAGCAGATAAGTGTAGTAGGCTTATGACAAAGATGCAATTGTTAGTGGAGAATATGTTGACAAACTGGCAAACATCCCAGCTCTCTATTGTTTAAATTAATTATGAGTTGTTTAGCACATCTTTCATTATTAAAATTTCTATTCTGATTTCAATAAGCAAAGCTTTGTATTATAAATCAAAGAAAATATGCATAGTAAAGTGCTGAATTGTAAGCTCTTAACATATTGAGTAATTTTTCAGAGATTAAATAGAAAACAGTCCTTTAATAAATTCCTACTGCAGTGTATCCTCATGGTTCAGAGGTGACTCTAAATTCCTGCAGACTACTCCAGTGGAGTACAAACTTGGGTAGATTCTACCATATTGAAACTACTTCAAGTATAGGTCTATAGAGAGTTGAATATCCTCTGTCCAAGCACTACACTAATTAAATTTGAGAAAATTTATTTTCTGAAAGATGGACATGAAGTCATCAATGACATCTCTGCTGCAAGTCATATTTGAAAATACCCTTATTCATGTTTAAACAGTGTTTAAATCTTACAGTCACTCTTATAGATTCTGAGAACTTTATCAACAAACACTATTTTATATTTTTAGGATTAGATTATTTGCTTTCCAATTAATTTTTCATCAATGCTTTTATAACTTTATGGAATGTAATTTTCACTGCATTATGGTCAGAAAATATTACTTTTAATATTCTGCTTTTCCGAATTTGTTTGTGTGGGTTTTGTCTCCTAATACATGGTCAGTTCTTGGGAGAGTCCTATGAACAAGTGAGAAAAAGTCATAATCTTTTGCATTACTATTCAATTTTCTCCAGAAGTCTATGACATCTACTTTTTATGCAATTCTAATTGTCTTCATAACTTTTTTCTTATTAATTTTATGATTAGATTTGTTTACTTCTGAGAGGGGAAATATGAGGATCATCAGTAGTATAGTTTACTGTCTTTTTTTTATGACATTTAACATTTTCTTTTAGAATTCATATACTCTGCTATTTGGTACATTTAGGGTTAGAATCAGAGCATATTTAGGGTTAGAACTGGATAGAATCAGAGAATTAGTTCTATCATGTTTAGTATTGAAATTACTTATTGCCAATGGTAGCTTTTAACAACATATTGTTTCACTGTTTATCTTTTTAATAAATCTATCTTTCTTCTGTATTGTCTGAGATCATTATTGGTACCCCTCTATTTATTTTTTTACATCAGCTGAAGCATAATAGATTCTGCTCCAACTAACTTTTTGAAATTTTACATGTTTCGATGATTTAAGTGTTATTATTGTACACAACATATTGTTTGGATTCTGGTATCTAATACATTCTGCTATCTGCTTCTATTTTACCACTGAATTCATCTCATTACACTCAGTTATGATTACTTTGTATTTCCCTTCCTCCTATTTTCTTTTGTTTTCTTCTCTTTTTTTCCTGTTCCTTCTCAAAAGTCTATTTTGCTTCTAACTACTTCCTCCTTTAATCAACTCCTCTCCTTTTCACCCCCACCTTTACCTTACCCCTTCTTACTTCCCTGTTGGGTAAGATATATTTCTATTCATACATAATGTGTAAGCACACATATATGTAAATTTCCTCTTTCAACCAAATCAATGAGATTTAAGTTCAAGTGTAACCTGCTACACTCCTCATTTTCTCCTTCATTGTAAAAGCTCTTCCTGGCACATGTCTTTTATGTGAAATAATTTCCCCATTCTTCCTCTCTCTTCCTCTTTCTTTTAGTGCTGTCCTCTTTCTCACTCCTTCATTTTTTTATACATCCCAGCATATTCAACTTATACTTGTGACATCTGTCTATGTAAACTCCTTTTAACTTCCTTAATAATGATAAAGTTCTTAGGAGTTGCATATTCTCCTCTAGGAATTTAAACAGTTTTATCTTATTGAAGCCATTATGTTTTCACTTTCATGTTAACATTTTTATGCTTCTCTTGAGTCTTGTGTTTGAATATCAAATTTTCTAGTCACTTCTGGTCTTTTCATCAGGAATGTTTGAAAGACTTCTGCTTCATTAAACATTCATTTTTTGCCTTGAAGGCTTATACACAACTTTGCTGGGTAAGTTATTCTTGGTTGTAATCCTAGCTTTTTTTTTTTCTTCATAGAACAATATATTCCAAACATTTTACCCTTTTAAAATGGAATCTTCTAAATCTTATGTAATCATGACAGTGACTTAATTTTAATGATTCATTTCTGGCTACTTAGATATTTTCTCCTTTTCCTGTGGGTTCTGACATTTAGTCATAATATGCTTGTGAGTTTTTACTTTTGGATCTCTTTTAGAAGGTGATTACTTGGTTCAATTTCTATCTTACTCTCTGGTTCCAAGATATTTGGACAATTTTCTGTTATAAATTCTTGAAATATGATATCTAGACTGTTTTTGATAATGGGTTTCAAGTAGTTCGATAATTCTTCAATGCAGTTCTTCACTTTGATATTTTATAGATCACTTGTTTTCATTATATTTCATATTTTCTCCTATTTTTTCATTCCTTTGACTGTTTTATTTTTTTTCTTAATGTGTCATAAAGTCATTACCTTACACTTGCCTAGTTCTAATCTTTCCAGTTTAATTATCTTCAGTGAAATGCTGTACCTCTTTTTCCATTTGGCCATTTTTGCTTTTTAAGGAATTCCTTGCTTCAGTGAATCTTTGTGCTTCTTTTATCATCTGCTCAATTCTGTTTTTCAAGGTGTTATTTTCTTCAGCATTTTTGTGCCTCTTTTGCCAAGCTGCTGCTTCTCTTTTCTTAAAGTTTTCTTGCATCACTCTCATTTCTTTTCCCATTTTTTCCTCTACCACTCTTCTCTCCCTTTTTAAAAGCTCCTCCAGGGATTCTTTTGAGTCTTGTGTTCAATTCACTTATTTTGGTGGGAGATCTTTCCTTATAGCTGTTTTTATGGTCTCTTCTTCTGAGTTTGTGTCTTTATCTTTCCTGTCACCCTAGTAGATTTTTACGATCAAGTTATATTTTGTTAGAGTTTGCTCATTTTCTCAGCCTACTTCTTGACTTTTCACTTTATGTTAAATTTGAGCTCTGTTCAGATAAGGGTGTGGATACAGCTTTAGAGTTTTTCCTGTTTCTCTTTTCAGAGCTATTTCTGGGAGTCAATAAGTTTTCTGTGCTTCGAAAGTTGTGTAATTCAGGGAGAGGTGTAATAACTGCTTTCTTGGACTGTGCTCGGGTCTTTACTTGGGAAGGGCACCTGTCCTCCTACAGCTACAAGCACTAATGCTCCTCTATGCCTTGGAAGTACAACTAGCATCCCATCCTCTCTATCCACATCTGTTCCTCTCTGCCCTATAAATATATCCTGGAATATGATATGTGCAATAGAGTTGCCAAATAGTGTTTAATCCTGATCCCAGTACCAGATTAGGGTCTCACTAATCTCCTTCTAACTGCTGCTACTACTGTCATAACTACCTGCAAGGACCACTGGTGGTGCTGCCACTGCCTGTGCAACACCTACTCTGTTATCACAGACCTCTCTCTCCAATGTTCTAAGTTTCCTGGGCTAGAAAAAATGTCCTACACACCTTTTGTTAGTTATTATCTCCAGAATTCAATTTGATGGATTAATATAAATTTGTTTAGGGAGGAATGTTTGTAGAGTTCAACTGTGTTGCTGCATCTACTCCACCATCTTAGCTCCAGAGTTGCTTACCATAATAAGAAAATTAAGCAAATGATTATTTTGGTATTATAAAATGTTTAATTGGGACAGAAACAAAGCTAGGGTTGCACTAGAAAATAAGAGGGGCTAAGCCAAGTAAATGACAGAGACATGATATGAGTGAGTATTACTGAGCCTCATTTAGTTCTTCTATGCACAGTCATTTTTATATTGTTAAATAGATTCCACCCTAAATTTGTGGCCAATACCCCCAAAGAGAGCTCCCATAGATTGCTATATTCTTTCACCAATAGGAAGGCCAGGAACTTCCCTCATCATTTACTAAGATTTCAATTCATTCATAGTGAGTCTCTTATTTTCCATAAGTAACCATTTTTTTAAATTTCTACAACTAATTAAGTAAAATTATGATGAATCCTCTATCTTTGAGTTTCACTGTGTGATAGGTCTTTTAACTTGAGGTGGAACATGTCTCTCTCTGAGCTTCAGAACTGCTGAAAACACACTTCAGTAGCTTTTCCACTTCATTTAATCAGTTCTAATCTATCCCTTTGGAATGGATAACTATACGATATCTTAAAGAGGACACTTTCTAAAAACTGTAGAACTAAAACACATTTAAAACAACCTAAAAGGAATATATTTGAGGTATTTTAAGAAGCTTACCTTCATTTTCCCACTTTCTTATTTACATATAAATTTTCTTTGCATCTAATGTGAGAGAAATAAACTTTAGTTTTTGTTCCTAATGTGAGAGAAATAAACTTTAGTCTATTGTTTTTAAAATTATCCTAAATTTTAAAATTACTGTCATCTGAAGTAATGGATTTTTGTTTTATCTTTCTTTCAGCACTTTATTGCTTCTTACTTTGTAGATCAAAATTTCCCAAGTAGTTGAACTACTAATTTCTAAGAACATGAAAAAAAGATAATTATCTACAGCAATTTTAAGGTATTCTGGAATAGCAAATACATTGACTTATGATTTTTGTACTACTATTCATTTTATACCGAAACCTTTTCAAATAATTCCACCATTTAATAAAAATCTTTAAATTGTCATTTCTGTTTTTGTGTTTATTTGAAAACAATTCTAATAGTAAAACCTGATTTTTAAGAGTACCAGAAAGCAAAATGGACATTTCTATTTGTGTTTTAATCCCTTGAACTGAATCCTAAACAGAAAATCTTTTTATCTTTGTTTTCTATGTTGCTCTCATTAAACTTGAAAATTAACTATCTCTCAATGCTTTCAAAATATAATAAAATTAGAAAGTAACATTTACTTAGTCAACCTTCTAATTAAGCAATAGAGAATGATTTTAATATTATTTTAACAATATGCTAATATATTGTTATTCAATACCACAGTCTAAATAAAATTAAGACTATATTATATGTATATATCTCTGTCTATATATGCATTATATGGATATTAGCAAAATAAGAGTATTTTGTTAAAATAGTGCAGTCAATGGCCAACAAAGATTCCAGAATATCAATGAGAAAACATTCTAACTCTCTCCTGATGATGGATTCAGAGTACAAAATGAATTACATATTCCTTAGACCTGACCAATTTGGAATTTCTTTTGCTTGAACATGCATATCTATTAAATGGGTTTTCTTTCTTTTTTTCTTCAATTTGTTTATGGACAGGAAATAGAGCAGAAGAGAAAAAATATATTTCTGTGAATTAAAAAAAATAAATAATGTTTAAAAATAAGATAGTGAAGTCATACATACCCCTTAGGGAGTTTTATTTTGTTTTTAATTTAACTCTGTTTTTTAAAAAAACATTATTCATAGAGATCTTAAAATCATTCAGGTAGCATGATGTCCTCTTCAATGAAAAAAAAAATCCTTTCACAGATTCCCTGTTGCTTTTTCTATGTATTTTAAAGTGATTTATGGAGCTTTATGTTACATTTTTGTAGCATCTAAGTCATTTTAATACTCTAAAGAAGAGGGAACAGTATTTTTTCATACTCAGAGATTCAACTCAACAAATTCTTGAATTATTAAATTTATGTGCATTGCAATAACTTTCTTACATGATAGTTTGACCTCCCAATTAGAACCATGGTATGTATATAAATAAGGTATATCTATAATTAAATTCCAGTCTATGGCATCTGGAAAATCTGCTTTTTTGTCTGTTGCAAATCTAAATCCCTGTCTTGATTAATGTAGAGCCCTATTTGTAGTGACAAGCAAATCACTTTCATTAAGGTACAGTTCTTTGCAGAGAGTAAGCATTCAAAAGTGCTTAATTTATTCATTCATTTGACTGTTACCTATTCAGATAGGCTTCTTTCTCTAAATACTGAACTTCTGAAAATAGTGTGAAAATTATAAATACAAGTGAAGGAACATTCTTGTTTTACATAAAACTCCTATTTTCACTTCATGTTCTTATGAGTTGCTTTTTTTATCCTAATTATCCTTACAGTTATTTTCATTTTCTTATTGTTTCTGTCCATTTTAACTTAGCCTAATCTATCAGACAATACTCAATAATGCCAAGTACCCAGGGAACAATCCATTTGGACCATGTAATGCTAACCAATGGGGGCAATGCTTCTATGAGGAAGAATGGAGGTGGGGGAGGGAAAAAGAGACTATTTAGCTGGTACATTATTAAATTATATGTTAATTTTTAATGAAAATCAACCTCTTTATGATTTTGTAGATAAGATCTAGGGGGTTGCTAGAGATATATGGAAGTTAAATCTACAGGATGCAAACGAAGAGACCCTAGAATACAAAAAGTTTAATCCATTTTACTTTTCCAGTAACAAAACAACTGAAGCAGAGAGATTAAGGGCCTTGCTGAGGATCACATACCTAGTAAGCATGAAAGGCAGGATCTAAATCTAGGCCTTTCCAAATCTAAGCCTAATATCCTATCTACTATAACATGCTCCATCTCAAATAGACACATTAATATATAATATTAATATTGATATAATGATGAAGCTAAAGACTTTTGCATCATTTTTGTCATTACTCAAAACACTTTAGAGATTTTTGTAATTGGTTTAGTACAATTTTTTTAAATTTTTTTTTTATTTTTAGTTTTCAACATTCATTTCCACAACCTTTTGAGTTCAAATATTTTTCATCCTCCCTTTCCTCCCTACTCCCAAAGACAGTATGCAATCAGTTATAGACTCTACATATACATTCATATTAAACATATTTTTACATTAGTCATGTTGTAAAGAAAAATTAGAACCAATGTGATGAACCACAAGAAAGAGGAAACAAAACAAAGGAAAACAGAGAGAGACAGAGACAGACACAGAGACAGAGAGAGAGAGAGAGAGAGAGAGAGAGAGAGAGAGAGAGAGAGAGAGAGAGAGAACAAAGAGAGAGAGAGAGAGAGAGAGAGAGAGAGAGAGAGAGAGAGAGAACAAATCGTATAGTTTGATCTGCATTCAGACTCCATAGTTCATTCTCTGAATGTGGATAGCATTTTCCATTATGAGCCTTTTGGAGTTGTCTTAAAACCTTGTGTTGTTGAGAAGACCTAAGCTTGTCCAAGTTAGTCATCAGCACAGTATGACTGTAATTGTGTACATTATTCTCTTAGTTCTGCTCATCTCACTCAGTACCAGTTCATATAAGTCTTGCCAAGATTTTCTGAAATCTCCTTGCTTTTCGTTTCTTGTAGCAAAATAGTATTCCATTACATCCATATGCCATAACTTGTTCAGTCATTTCCCAATTGATGGACATCCCTTCAATCTCCAATACTTTACTACCACAAAAAGAGTTGCTATAAATATTTTTGTGCATGTGGGTCTTTTTCCATTTCTGTGATCTCTTTGGGATAAAACTCTAGAAGTGGCATTGCTGGGTCAAAGAATATGCACATTTTTATAGCTCTTTGGGTGGAGTTCCAAGTACCTCTCCAGAATGGTTGGATCAGTTTACAACTCCACCAACAAATTTTCCCACATCTTCTCCAACATTTATCATTTTCCAGGTTTGTTATGTTAATCAGAGATAGCTCAGGAGAAGAAAGTGAGGTTGATGACCTTGCACAGCTCTTCCTCCTCAAATCATAATCAACTGCAAGTCATGTCATCATCTTGATGTCATGGTCCTCTTTGAGAATGAAGGACAAACACAACCTGTGAGTGAGTAGCAACTCCTCTCCTCTTCTCTGGTGTTTTACCCAGGAGAAGGTACATTCCTTGGCTTAAAGCTGCCTTTTTTCCTTTGGGTTTACTGGCAAATTTCTTGCTCAAAGTTCAGGCCTTAAACCCAATTCTCTCTGGAGCTCATAGAATGGACAACAAGTGCCCACCCATCTAGCACAGAATGAATGTAATTACTAAATAGTAATTGTTTCTCTTTTATCTAGGAACTTTGAAGGTCTTCCCCTCCCAGTTTGATTTGTCTTTTGATTAAAGGGATCATCCCTTGAGCAACTACTTAAAGAAGCCTATTCGTTGAACTGGTGAAATTCACTGAAAGTGAGAATGTGATAAGACCTTAGTCTGAAAGGGCCAGGGTCTCACATTGCATCCTGGGACATCTTCAGTTGTCCTGATGAATGTCAGGACACTGGACCCAGATGGCTCAGGAGAAGAAAGTGAGGTTAATGACATTGCACAGTCCTTCCTCATTCAAATGAAAGTCAACTGAAAGTCATGTCATCATCTTGATATCATGGTCCTCTTCAAGAATGAAGGACAAACACAATATGTTAGTCAGTGTGATAGCTGTGATGTGGTACCTCAGGGTTGTTTTAATTTGCATTTCTCTAATCAATAATCAGTTAGAGCATTTTTTCATATGATCTATTTCTTCCTATGAAAACTACCTACTTATATTGTTTGACCATTTATCAGTTGGGGAATGACATATTCTTATAAATTTGATTCAATTCTTTATACATTTTAGAAATGATTCCTTTGTCAGAGATGCTGGTTGTAAAATTTCTTTCCCAGTTTTTTGCTTCCCTAATAATCTTACTCGCATTGGCTTTATTTGTGCAAAACCTTTTCAAATTAATGTAATAAAAATTATTTATTTTGCATTTCAGAATGTTTTCTGTTCCTTGTTTGATCATAAATTCTTCTGTTCTCCATAAATCTGACAGGAAAACTATTTCTTGCTTTCCCAATTTGCTTATAGTATCAGTCTTTACATCTAAATCTTGCACACATTTTGGCTTTATTTTGGTATATAGTGTAAGATGTTGGTCTATGCCCAGTTTCTGCCATATTATTTTCCAGTTTTCCAAGCAGTTTTTGTCAAATAGCAAGTTCTTATCTCAAAAGATGGAATCTTTCAGTTTATCAAACAGTACATTATTATAGTCATTGAGTACTTGTGGCTTGTGTACTTAAACTATCCCACAGATCGATTACTTTATGTCTTATCCAGTATCAAGTAGTTTTGATGGTTGCTGCATTGCAATATATTTAAGATCTAGTAGGGCTGTCATCTTCCCTAGCATTTCTTTTCATTAATTCCCTTGATATTATGGACCTTTTGTTGCTCTAGATGAATTTTGATGTCATTTTTTCTAGCCCTAGAAAGTAATTAATTGGTAGTTTGATTGGTATGGCACAAAATAAATAAGTTCATTTAGGTAAAATTTTCATTTTTATTATATTAGCTCAACTTACCCATGAGCAGCTGATATTATTTTGCAATACTTTTGATCTGATTTTATTTATGTGAAAGGTGTTTTGCAGTTGTGTTCATACAGTTTGTAGGTTTGTTTTAGGAGGTAAACTCTATCTCTTGTTATTGGGCTTTGCTAATAAGTACATTGAAATGTCTATGATTTGTGTGTGTTTATTTTATATCCTACAATTTTAGTGAAGTTGTTTATTATTTCAAGTAGTTTTTACTTGGTTCTCTAGGATTTTCTAAGTTTATCATCATATCATCTGTAAAGAACTGAAGCTTAGTTTCTTGTCTATTCTGATTCCTTCAATTTATTTTTCTTCTATTATTGCTAAAGTTAACATTTCTAGTACCATATTAAATAACACTGGTGAGAACGGACATCCTTGTTTTCCCTCTGATCTTATTGGAAAAACTTCTAGGAAACAGGAAAACCTCATTTCATATAATACTTGCTGATGTTTTAGGTAGATGCTTCTTGTCATTTTAAGGAAGACTCCTTTTATTCGTGGTGTTTTTAATATGAATGGATGTTGTATTTTGTCAAAAGCTTTTTCTGCATCTATTAAGATAATTATATGGTTTCTGTTAGTTTTATTTTTGATATGATCAGTTATGCTGATGGTTTTCCTAATATGGAACCAGCCCTGCATTCCTGGTATAAATCCTACCTGGTTGTAGTGTATTATTCTCGTGTATTGCTGTAATCTTTTTATTAGTATTTTATTTAAAATTTTTACATCTATATTCATTAGGGAAAATGGTCTATAACTTAATTTCTCTATTTTGACTCTTCCCAGTTTAGGTATCAGAACCATATTTGTATCATTAAAAATAATTTGGTAGGACTGTTTCTTTGTCTATATTCTCAAATACTCTATAGAGTATTAGAATTAATTGATCTTTAAATGATTGATAGAATTCACTTGTAAATCCATCCGATCCTAGAGATTTTTTCTATAGAATTCATTGATTGCCTGTTTAAATTTTTTTTCTGAAAGGGAATATTTAAGTATTTTGACTCCTCTTCTGCTAATGTGGGCAATTTATTTCATTTTGTAAATATTCATCCATTTCACTGTTTGTCAAATTTATTGGCATGCAGTTGGACAAAATAGCTCCTAATTATTGTTTTAATTTCCTTTTCATTGGAGGTAAATTTACCCTTTTCATCTTTGATATTGGGAATTTGTTTGTTTTTTTTTGTTTAATCAAATTAATCAAAGTTTTATCTACTTTTTTTCATGAAACCAGTTCTTAGTTTTATTTATCAGTTCAAAAGCTTTCTTGATTTCACTTTTATTAATCTCTCCTTTGGTTTTCAGTATTTCTAATTGTGTATTTAATTGGGAACTTTACTTTCTTGTCTTTTTCTAACACTTTTAGTTGCATGCCCAATTCATTGATATCCTCTTTCTCTATTTCACTCATGTAAGCATTTAGAGATATAATACCCCCTAAGAACTGTTTTCACTGTATCCCATAAGCTTTGGTAAATTGTCTCATTGTCATTGTCTTGGATGAAGTTATTGATTGTTTCTCTGATTTGTTGTTTGAGCCACTCATTCTTTCAGATCAGATTATTTGGTTTCCAATTAATTTTTAGTCTGTTTTTCCATGGCCCTTTATTGTACATAATTTTTATTACATCATGATCTGAAAAAGATGCATTTAATATTCCTGCCCTTCTACATTGAATTGTCAGGTTTTTATGCCCTAGTATGTGGTCAAGTTTTGTATAGGTGCCGTGTCCCACTGAGAAAAAGATATTTTCCTTTCTATCTACATTCAGTTTTCTCCAGATGTCTACCATATCTACCTTTTCTAAAATTCTATTCACCTTTTTATCTTACTTCTTGTTTGCTTTGTGCTTAAATTTATTGAGTTCAGAGAGGGGAAAGTTGAGGTCCCCCACTAGTGTACTTTTATTGTCTATGTCTTCCTGTACCTTCCTTAACTTCTCCTGTAAGAATCTGGATACGATTCGTATATTTGGTGCACATATATTTAGTAAGGATATTACTTTATTGTCTATGGTGCCTTTTAGCAGGATATAGTGTCCTTATCTCTCTTAATTAGATCTATTTTTGCTTTTCCTTTGTCTGAGATCAGGATTGATACCCCTACTTTTTTTATGTCAGCTGAAGAATAATATATTCTTCTCTAGACTTATACCTTTATTCTTTGTGAATCCCTATGTTTCAAATGTGTTTCTTGTAAAAAAATAAAAACAAACATCTTGTGGGGTTAAGATTTTTAATCCATTCTGCCTACCATTTCCATTTCATGGAAGAATTCATCCCATTCACATTCACAACCATGATTACTATATGTGCCTTTCCCTCCATTCTATACCCACTCACCATTTTTGCTTTTCTTTTTCCCTTTCCCTCCTCACTAGAGTTTTGCTTTTGATTACCTCCCTCAATCTTCCCTCCTTTCTCTCTGCCCCTTCCCTTTTCTTTCCCCTTTCCTCTCTTACTACCTATAGGGTAAGTTAGATAACTGAGTACTTTATTCCTTCTTTGAAATAAATACAGTGAGAGTACAGTTCAAACAATGCTCATCTCTCCCCCTTCTTTCTATCTAGTGTAATAGTCTTTGTTCTTCTTCATGTGATGCAATTTACTTTTTTCTTCATCCTCTTCTCCCATTAGAATCCTTTTTCACCACTTAATTAGGCTTTGTATCATCACATCAAAGTCAACTTTAACCCACCCTCTCTGTTTATGCATTTTTATTATACTTTTCATAATAAAGATACAGTTCTCAAGAATTACAAGAATCATCTTCCCATGTAGAGATGTAAATATTTTGCCCTTATTGAATTACACGTCTTTTTCTTTCCTTCCCTGTTTGACTTTTTATGCCTCTTTTGAGTCTTATATTTGAAAATCAAATATTCTATTGAACTATAGTCTTTTCATCAGGAATATCTGGAAATCCACTACTTCATTCAATGTCCATCTTCTCTCTGGAAAGATTATGCTCCATTTCACTGAGTAGTTGATCCTTGGTTGTAATCTTTGCTCCTTTGCCTAATAAAATATCATATTTAAAGCACTCTGATATTTTAAGAAAGAATCTTCAAAATCCCCCATAATCCTGACTGGTTTCATGATATTTGAATTGTTTCTTTCTGGCTACTTGCAGTATTCTCTCATTGAACTGATAATTGTGAAATTTGACTAGAATATTCCTTGGCATTTTCAATTTTGGTTTTCTTTTAGGAAATGATTAGTAGATTCATTTGATGACTATTTTGCACTCAGGCTCTAGGACTTCAGTTTAGTTTTCCTTGATGTTTTCTTTAAAGACTCTTTTCAGGCTCATCTCATGACCATTGCTTTCAGGTAGAAAAATAATTCTTAATTTTTTTTCTCCATGATCTATTTTCCTGATCAGCTGTTTTTCCAATGAGGTATTTCATGTTTTCTTCTGTTTTTTCATTCTTTTGTTGTTTGACTGAGTCTTGATATCTCATCGAGTCACTTAATTCCACTTTCTCAATTCTAATATTTAATGACTTGTTTTCTTCAGTTAGTTTTTGTACCTCATTTACCATTTGCCTAATTCTAACGTTTAAGGAATTGTTTTCTTCAGTGTACGTTTTTCTATTTTGGCTACTGTAATTTTAAAGGAATTGTACAAATGATCTTCTGACTCTCTTGTTGGACTTTTAAAATCTTTCTTGAGCTCTCTCAAGAAGGGTTTTGGAGCTTAAGATTTCAGATGTGGGTGTATTAGCATTGTTGTCCTCTCTTGAATTTGTATTTTGATCTTCCCTGTAACCAAGATACTTCTCTATGGTCATTGTTTTCCTTTGTTATTGTTTGCTCATACTATCTGCCTTTTTTATGGCTTTTAAATTTGATCTCTGTTTCTGTGACTCAGGGGACACCGTCCCAGGCTTCTTGTGCTGGGGGCTAGGGACATGGTTACTGATTTGGGGTGCTGGAGTCTCAAGTGCTACCAGCTGGAGATTGTAGCGGTCTGGTAGTTTACTTGGTGCTGAGCTAATGCTAGTAGTGGTAGCTGGTGTGTGCCTGATGTTGGGGCTTGCCTGTTCCTCCATCCTGGGGCTCAGAATCTCCTATTTGTTTGCTAATGTATGGCTTGCCACTGGCTTGCTGGGATGTCTCCTGTCCTGTGCTGGCTCCCTTCAGCCATGGAAAGTGGGACCTCTCTCTTTAATCCTCCTACTCTCCCAAGCTAAAAGACTACTATGCATCATCTTTTTGCTTACTGCACCATGCTAAGATTCTTATGGGTTTTTCAAAGTCAGTAAAGAAAAGTAAGAATTACTTATAGCTGACTCTGCCACTTTGGTTCCAGGAAACTGAAATATGTAACTTTCATGCATTCCATCTATGGTCTGATAGCTCCAGGATCAGTTGCTGGAGCCCTAAGCAGGATTGCATTTCTCTCTCATCCATTTCTGACAGACCCCTCTGCCTTACCTTCTGAGTTGTCTCTGGGGTCCATGGACTGAAAAGTCTGGAATCCACCACTGCTGCCAGTGATTCAGTCCCTCCAGGTCTACCCTAGTTTGGCTGGGCTTGGGTCTGTGCTGGCACTTGCCCCTTAGATTGAGCTGTACACCCAAAGTGGTGCAACAGACCCTTCTTGTCAAACTTTCAGATTGTCTTGGGCTGGAAATCTTGACAGTTTTGTTTTTTAACTGAATTAAATCCTGGAATTTAGTAGCCACAGTTGACTTTTACCAAAATGTTATTATTTAGCTCAGTCACATACTTTCACTAGGTTTAGTTTCAAATTACTTCCAGTTGTCTCAAAAAAGGAAGCTCACAAAAGATGAGGATTATCTAATCCTAAGGGTATTCAAAATAATGTGCATAGTCTTTGAAGGCAAAGTTACAAGAGAAGTTTAGAAAAGCAATGACAAAATCACTGAACAGAATAAGTGCATATGGTCCCTTCCCCACCCCCATTTTGATGTGTAAATCAAAACAAGTAGGAAAAATGTAGTGGATTTAAAAGGTGGATTTGAGACACAGTTCAATTCATTAGCTGCAGCTTCAATATAGGAGGGGGATGGTCTATGGAAAAGGACTTTGGATTTGACCTTGATTTCAGAGGACTTGGGTTTGACTAATTAATATCTATGTGGAAAGATATTTAACCTGTCAATGTCAGTCTCCTCATCTGAAAAAAACAAATTGGATGTGCTTTCCAGAGCTAACATTTTATGGCACTATACATAATGGTTTAATTTCATATATTATTTCTGTATGAAACATATGCATTTTACGCAACCTATTCACACTTTTTCCTATTGCTTGATTGCAAGCTTTAACAGGAAACATTTCTCATTTACATTCAAAACAATACCACTTTTAGTACAATTCCACTCCCATGAGAGTGTTCAATAAGGATTTGATGATGATAAAGACTGCTTTCTCTTCAAAATGTACAACTATTGATTCATAAAGTCTATGTATACTATAAAGTCTACTGTTACCCTCCAGTGGCCCATAGGATTTAGAGCCAAAAAGGACCATAATGAACAAATAGTCCAAGCTTTTGATTTTATACGTTCTGAAACTGAGCCCTTAAGATGAGATTTTAAGTGACTTACTCAAGGTCAAACTTAATATATAGTGGGATTTGGAGTCAAACACAGATCCTTTAACTCCATTTCCAATGATCCTTCTACTATACAAACTTTCCCATTTTCAATCTTTTAATCCCTCTTCTGTTGTTCCCCAAACCAGTGCTTTCATTCACTTCCAAGGAGTGTTCATTGAGTGCTCAAGAGACATCACAACAAAGATCTGGTATTCTGACAATTAATGTGCTATGGTAAATACCCAATATAATCTCAGGATGTACTAGGCTTCTTTGAGACTTGGCATAGATAAAAGATTGGCACAAATACAAGACTTATAATATATGCCATTGCAGTCTATAGAGGCTAAAATATGATATTATTTTCATTACATTTTGTGATCTGTTTGTTTCTTGGTTACCAGTTCATTACTGTCTTTAGACGTTATTCTTGAAAATATAAAGTCTGAAAACTCTCCTTTGGGAATGGTGATTTAGAATCAAAACCACATATTGCCAGTGAATAAGACATCATTTCCTAAGCTACTATCATCAGTAACAGGACTGGATGTCTAATGAAGAACATTTAAATCATTGCATATTTAGCTCTACAATGTTCAGGAATATCTATCTAAGAGGCTGCTCATATATATATATATATATGCTCATATATATGCTCATATATCTCACTCTCTATTCATCACTGGTTTTGTTTATAATTGTATGTGAAATATAAAAATTGGTTAAAATCATGGAAGTGTGAAATATATAAGTAAAATTAGTTGGTGGACTAGCATATTATTGCTGTTTATGTTGATAGATCAAAATTATTTTATTCTAATATCATAGGCACATTATTTGTAGGTCTAGTGACTTTTACACATGAATGAGTCTTTTCTATATAAGATGAAGAATAGAAAGTTCATTCCATGTGAGAATCTGTTGAAATAAGTAGAAATATTTAGTCTGGAGAAGAGGATATTTAGTGTGCTTATACACTGTCTTGTTTGAGTACTTCTGAGAGTAAATAAGACTTAGAATCATCTGCATTTCCCAAGTGTGTGAATTTAGGTGCAATGAATGGAATCTTCCAGAAGGAGACATGAGTTTGATGAAAAGGGTTGGTTGTCTACAACAGTTAGATTTATACAAAAATGTAGTTGGTTTCTGTAGGAGAGAGTCTTCAAGCAAGGAGGAGATGCTACGATTATGTTGTGATATAAACAGAATTCTTATATAATGAGTCAGTAAAAGAACACATTAATTGCCTACTGTATGCCAGGAATAAGTTGGACTACATAATTACTGATGTCCTTTCCAATTTCTGAAATATTGATTTGCTGAGATTGCTAACCCTAGATAGTAATAAGTAATTGATGATGATGGACCTAGTTATTTTACAGATAGTTGTTGAAAACATACTGACCATAAGTGAAAGGCATAGAATATCTATAGAATCATCCACTAGGTCCCTACTATGACAAATATGAGAAATTCCTAAGGCTATTATCTAATTTTTAGGGGATAGCATGTGATTGATTATTGTATATGCACACATATATAATATATATATATACATATATATATACATATACATACTATAGTCTTCTGAGTTACAAATATCATCTTTTTATGTAGGAATGTTACTCATACAACATTTCACAAGTGTCACCAATACTTTCTAACCAAATCCTAGTGTAATATGATGATATTCTCACATTCTGGTATCAACTATACAGTTTTTAAGAAGCATTTGAGATTGATTTTTTGATTAATTGATACCACTTCTTTAAAGTGGTTTCTGCCATAGAATCCTGGTAGAAGTCATTCTCCTTTGCCTCAGTCAATAGCTTTGCCACTTATTTCTTGGTTACATAAATATTAATTTTTCCAATTGCATGCAAAGATAGTTTTCAACATTGATTTTTATTAATTAATTCACTTATTTTTAGTTTAAACATTCATTTCCACAAGATTCTAAGTTCCAAATTTTCTCCTTTTACCCCCAAGATAGCATGCATTCTACTAGTCTGAGCTCTTTTATCATCCCTCCATCCCCTTCCCTTTTACTTTCTTGAAGGGCAAGATAGATTTCTATACCCCATTACCTGTATATCTTAATTCCTAGTTGCATGTCAAAACAATTTTTTAACATCTGTTTTTAAAACTTAAGTTCCAAATTCTCTCCCTTCTTCCCCTGCTGCTCTCATTGAGAAGGCAAGCAATTCAATAATAGACATATATTTATCTCATAGAGTCAAGGGGCCCATAATAGCAAAGGGCGAGGAAGTGAGAATCCCTTGAAAAATATTTTGAAACAATGCAGAATGAGGGGAAAGTAACCAGGGGGCACCATTTCTGTCATAACAACATCCTAAAAAATCAACAACTTTAAAAGACTTAAGAATTCTGATAAATGGAATCATCAGTAACAATTGCAGAATATCAGTGCCTTAGAATGTTGTCTATTTTTTTACTGAGGAGTGATGGACAAGATTCATAGAATGAGATACACATTTTTGGAAATGACAAATGTGGGAATACATTTTTCTTTTAACAACAATTGTCACAAGGATTTTTTCTTCAGGGTAGGGTGTATTGAGATTAGAGTGAAAGAGGAAAATTGATTGTTAATTTTAAAAAATTTCATCCCCAGAAATGGGAAAAAATGCTAAATCACAAGAAAAAAAAAGGATTGCTTGACACACAGATTGACTCATTCCTACTTTCAGAGCTCTTTTCTGATTACCCCATCCCCCAAGCTCTCCTTCTTTCTATCATTCTACCCCCTTCTCTTATTCCCTTCCCTTCTATTTTCCTGTAGGGCAAGATAGATTTCTATGCTGTGTTACCTTTATATCTTATTTCCCAGTTGCATGAAAAAAATAATTTTTAACATTTATTTTTAAAACTTTGAGTTTCACATTCTCTCCCATCCTCCTTCTGCACTCATCCTCATTGAAAAGGCAGGCAATTTGATATATGTTATACATGTGGAGTCATGCAAAATACTTCCATAACAGTCATGTTGTGAAAACTAACCATATTGCCCTCAATCCTATTCTGTCCCCCATTTACTCTGTTCTATCCTTTGACCCTGTCCTTTCACAAAAGCATTTGTTTCTGATTACCTTTTTGCCCTCCCTTCTATCATCCTCCTTACTTTCCTGTAGGATAAGATATGTTTTCATACCCCCTTGAGTGTGGATATTATTCCCTCCTTAAGCCATAGCCAATAACCTTACTTTTATTGGGAGTGAATGGGGGATAGGATATGATGGAGGGATATATGGTTAGTCTTTCAGAACATGACTACTATGGAAGTATTGTGTGTGTGTGTGTGTGTGTGTGTGTGTGTGTGTGTGTATAATCTCTATACCTATCTAAATAATGATAGAAGTCTTAAGAGTTACAAATATTATCTTTCCATGTAGGAATGTAAATGGTTCAGCTTTACAAAGTCCTTTATGATTTTTCTCTCCTGTTTACCTATTCATGCTTCTCTTGATTCTTGTGTTTGAAAGTCAGATTTTCTCTTCAGTTCTGGTCTTTTCAACAAGAATGATTGAAAGTCCTCTATATTATTGAATGATCATTTTTCTCCTGAACTATTATAATCAGTTTTGCTGGGTAGGTGATTCTTGGCTTCAATCCCAGTTCCTCTGACTTCTGAAATATCCTACTCCAAACCCTTCGATCCCTTAATGTTGAAGCTGCCAGATCCTGTGTTATCCTAATTGTATTTCTGCAATATTCAAATTGTTTCTTTCTAGCTGCTTGCAATATTTTCTCTTTGACCTGGAAACTCTGAAATTTGTCCACAATATTCCTAGGAGTTTCTCTTTTTCAGTCTCTTTCAGAAGGTGATTGGTGGATTCTTTCGATATTTATTTTGCCCTCTGGTTCTAGAATACCAGGGCAATTTTCCTTGATAATTTCATGAAAGATAATTTATATGCTCTTTTTTGATCATGGCTTTCAGGTAGTCCCATAATTTTTAAATTGTCTCTCCTGGATCTATTTTCCAGGTCAGTTGTTTTTCCAATGAGATGTTTCACATTATCTTCTATTTTTTCAATTTTTTGATTTTGTTTTGTACCTTCTTGGTTTATGGTATAGTCATTAGCTTCCCTGAATACCACTCTTATTTTTAAAGGAGTATTTTGTTCAGTGAGTTTTTGAACTTCCTTTTCCATTTGACTAATTCTCCTTTTTAAATCCTTCATCTCCTCATTGGTTTTTTGGACCTCTTTTTCCAATTGAGTTAGCCTATTTTTAAAGGTGTTTTTTTCTCAGTATTTTTTTGGTTCTCCTTTAGCAAGCTGCTGACTCATTTTTCAAGCTCTTCTGTGGCCTGAGTCCATTTCATATTAATTTTGGAGGTACTGGTGGCAGAAGCCTTGACTTCCTCTGACAGTATGCATTGTTCTTCCTCATTGGAAGGGATGGAAGGAGATGACTTTTCACCAAAAAAATAACCTTCTATGTTCTTATTTTTCTCCCTTTTTTGAGCATTTTCCCAGACATTTCTTTGACTTCTGAATCCTCTGTCAAGAGGAGGGTCCTAGTGCTCCTCCTTCCCCCAATACTGTGCTCAGGCCTGAGATTCATATCAGCTGCTCAATTCTCCCAGGGGCTTTGGGTGGGGGCAGGGCTGCCACTCAGTGCTCAGGTTCATATCAGCTGCTCAATTCCCCCAGGGGCTTTAAGCTGAACCACACAGACAGTGGGCTCAGACTGCTTCTCCTGCCACTGTAGCTGTCCACTGCCTGCTTCTGCAGCTGCCACAGCCTCTGCTGCTGCCTGAGGCCAGTGTTTGGGGGATCCTATTACCCTCTTGCTCAGCTGGGAAAGCCCTCCCACACTGACTGTTGAAGTTTTATTTGTTGCTTGTGGGTTGAGGGATCTTGGATCCTCCCTGTTGGGGATTCTGTCCACAAGGCCTGTTCCAGTCCTGTTCCCCCCATGCCAAGCTGGGCTCTGCTCTGCTCAGCATCCTATATGATAGACCTTTCCTGTCAGCCTTCCAGGTTGCCTTTGACTGGAAATCTCTTTCACTCTGTCATTCTGTGACTTCTGCTGCTCTAGAATTTGTTGAGAGTCATATTTTACAGTTATTTTGTGGACTGTGGGGGAAGTGCCAGAGTATATGAATCTTTCTACTCTGCCATATAGGCTCCACCTCTCATCTCCAGTCATCCTGATGAATATCTGGTCACTGGATTCAGATAGCTCTGGAGGAGAATTGAGGCTGGTGACCTGGGCAGCCCTCCCTCTCTCCAAACTAAGTCAAGTTCAAGTCATGTCACCATTTCTCTGATGGCATGGTCTTCTTTGGCAATGAAGGATGAACACACATCATTTATAATAATATTTAAATTCATTTTAACTCTTGCATGAATTCTATTAGAACTAGGTTTTGAATGCAGGTCTATCTGTGTGTATACTAAGCATACAGAGTAAGAGAACTCTTATTTAGTTGGAGTACTTCTGTGTATTCCACACAATGCGAAGCATAAGAATATGCATAGAAGTTAAAGAGAGCCAGGTAGGCATTGATAAAGGTGTGGTTGAACCTTGGGATCCTCAGGTAGTGTGTGTGAATTTGGAAGGTTGAAGCAAACCTATAAATGGAGTAGAGTTTGCTTTTAAGGGGACTTGGCAAAAAAAAAAAAAAGGGAGTACAGCAGGTGTGGAGGCTGATGTATTTAGCTGTGAGACTTTTTGGGATAATAATATCAACATCATTTACCTTAAAGCGCTATTGTAAAGTTTATGCAAAGCAGAAAGCAGTTTATAAATGTGATTATTAATTATACTGTTCACTAGAGAAATTTTAGCTGCCTCCACAAAACAAAATATTGCATCATATTTGTTTGTTGACTAAAAGGACTTGTTGACATGTACATAGCGATAATATTTAGGTTCAGCGGATAGAGGAAAAACCTATAAATCTCAGATCAATAAGCAATTAGAAAGATGAAGAAAATCTAGAAAATGAAAAGCAAAACCCCAGGGAAATTCCATAACACATAAACCAAAAAGATGGCTACAAAAACTGCATTTAAAAGTAAAACAAAACAAAATCAAGGGAATGACATTTTTGACAGCATCAGTTTTCCAATGCTTCCCATAGAAACATGGAACATAATATGTTTTTTTAAATATTCATAATATGCCACATACTTATTTTGACAGACTAAACTATGTATATGTGTGCAAACACATGTGTATGTATATGCAGACATGCATGCATATATGTATATGTATTATGCATGTATATATACATATATACATGCATACATACAAACATATCTATAAATATTAACATGCTCATATATACATGATTATACACACAAAATAATTATTCTTTTGATAGGGTAGTTTGGGGATGGAAAAATAGATTAAAATCTTCTGCTATTATAATTAAAGTATGAAAAGAGTAGGGAAGGTCATTAGGTATGGAATGGCAGAGAAAGTGCAAAGAGAGAACCAGGGTAGAATTCCAGTGAAAGGTCAAATAGTCAGGCCTTTCCATGATCTCACAATTTCAAAGAACTCAAATGAAAAATCTTAAAACAGATTCTCAAGCACTCAAATCTCATCCAAAAGCAGTCCTTGGACATAAATTACAGAGGCATTTTCCTACAGCTTCCCTCTCTGCTTTTCAAAGAAATTTTATTATTAAAGTGCCTTAGAGCTATTTGATAGCCCAGTAATCTTAACATCAGGATATCCATATTTTGCTTCTAATCCCATCACTACTGATAATTAAATAGATACTTTCAAGTATCCTTTAGCTTTCCAATATTTTTCTTTCACAAAATGGGGATATTTGTTGTATGAGAAAAAATACTATAAATTCAATGCTGAATTAATGTATAGTTATACTATTATGTTCTACCAACCTGAATTATTAGGGATGCAGATATGGCGGATAAAATTAAAAGTACATTAGCAACTAGAACTATATTTTTTTACAGATATAAAAACACTATCATATGAAAAGTTATTTCTTTAGTTGTTTTTTTCAAAGTTCCTATATTATTTAAATGACAAATGACTTAAAGATTTAAAAACAAAAGCATTCCAGAAAAGTCAAGATCCTAGAAAATTTTTGTGTATAGCTCAATGCCATCCCAAATTACCATGAAGCAATATGAAATAGAGGAAACATTTTTGAATCTGGAGTCAAAAAAATGTGAATTCAAATCCTTGCTGTGCAATTAACATTTTGTCTCTTGGTCAAGTAACTTAATTATCCTCCCTGGGTTTTAATTTAATCCTTTGCAAAATAAGTACACAAGTCTAAAAGATCTCTAATGTCCCTTCCAGCCGTGAATCAATAATTAAAGGCACTTTTTTTAATATGATGAAGGAAATTGAAATATATGAAAATCATCTATCCATTTGGAAGTCACCTAGATCAACAAGCACCTACTTAATAAGCTGTCTCTTTTGAGTACTGTATAAAGTTGGAAAAGAAACACTATGTATTCTAACTTTTCTTCAAAAGTCACATTTGATTAATGTGACCACCTTATTTTTATTATATAAGTATGATGGTGAAAAAGGATAAAATCAGATAACTGAATTTAAAAATCTTCCTAATTTACAAATGAGGAAGCAAATAATAATATAAATTTCTAGAGTTATATATTACTTTAAAGTCTGTAAAATACTTGCCAAATAAAATTTTATTTTGTCCTCACAATTCTGGGAGGTAGGTGCTATTATTTTCTACATTTTGGAGCTGAGTAAGCAAACAGAAGTCAAGTGACTTGCTCAAGATCTTATAGGTCATAATTCTATGATCCTGGATTACAAAATTAATCAATATGTTACTATACAATAAAATTCAGCACTGAATGGTACAGCATGACATGATTCAATGCAATGCAATCTGATGCAATATGATACAATTACATATTATCAAGTGCAAGGAACTCTGTTAAGCACTAGGGATACAAATAAGAAAAAGAAAGACAGTCCCTCTGGAAAGGAGTTTATAATCTAATGGGGTTTGGATTCAGGTCTTCTGGACTCCAGGTCCTGCATTCTAGTCATAGTGCCAAGCAGATGCCTTACATAACTTGATATTAATACTGCAAATACAAAAATCAAGTCTTCCCCATGTCCTTTGGGGTATGTTTCTCTTTTCACTACACTGTGTTCTTTCTTTAAAGAAGTCAGCAAGCCACTGCAGTTTACACTCTTGGACACCATAAGGCATCTTCTTCCCTATCTCTTATTGTTGAATACAGTATTTACTTTTAATCTGGCTTGGGGGAGGGGGAAGGCAATGGGAATGAAATTAACTCGAGTGTCTTTGGAGCCTTACACATTTTTATTCTTTTCTGAAACTGTCTTTTATTGTGTAAGTCACTTTGTTGATTCAATTAAAAAATCATTTGTCAAGCACCTGCCAAGAACAGGACCCTATGCTGTATAGTAGGAGAGGCAGTGGCAAGCATATGGCTAATTAATATCAAATTGCTAAGTAATTTGATTTGATAAATCCTCTTACTTACAGTTGTTGGATGATATTTCTCTGATTCCCAGATGGACAAGAATTATCATCATATCACTTCTGAATTTCTTTTGTGCTAATTAAAATTACACAACTCTTTTGAATAGCACACTTTAATATATGTATATTGATATGTTTCAGCTTTACTCTAAGGTTATAATTCATTCTATAATGTGGAAATCAACCAAATATTCATATGCTCAAAAACTTTTTTGACAGTAATGTGGGGTTTTGGGAAAACACCCCTTTCCATTTTACTGAACTAAATGCTTTCATCTACACACACACCCATACACACACACACACACACACACACACACACACAAATTTGAGCATTCATCATTTAAACAAAAAGGTTACTGAAAGTTTGAGTTTAATGGCAACACATTATTTTTAAATTTTTTATTTATTTAATTTTTTATTTATCAAATAAAACAAGCATTTCCATAACAGTTATTGAACAGGAAACATCAAATCTATTATGTACAATTTGCTATTCCCTTTATATATATATATATATATATATATACATATATAATATACATACATATGCACATATATGTGTGTTTGTATGTGTATGTATTTATGTATATGTAAATATGTGTGTATATGTACATATACACATATATTTGCATACATCTTATTAACCCATCAAGGATTTAGCCAAATGGAAAGCAGTTTTATTCATTTTTATCCCTGGCAATCTGAAGCAGCAGTTAGCCTCCAGGGCTAGAATGACAGAAGTTCAAACCCCTTAGACATATTGACTATTGTACCCCTAAGAAAGTTAAATAATCTTTTGGGGCTCCAGGTATCACTACAACTCCCAGGTACAGTATAGTTGCTAATTTGCACTGAGCAGAAAAGACAATTCTCACCAGAACTTCCTACACAGACAAAATCGCAGTCCTATTTTTTTCTTATCTGATGATTTATTCTTCCATCAATAGAGGAAAGCATTTTAGAGTTGGCTCTCTGATTGAAAAAATAATGCCAAGACTGAAATGAAAGTGTTCTCATGTCTGGATTATTAGCTCAGCTTCTTCTGCCTTTGACCCTTTGAAAGGAAAGGGTTATTATCATTCTTTATATCAGCATTCATTGGGTCTAATGGAAATCTTGGCTAATGATACTTTCTTGCCTCTGTCCTAAAGAAATCCTGACTCAGGATGGTTCAGTATATCTGTCTTCTTTGCAGATACTGGTACTAGCTTAATTTTAATTGAGTGGTATACATGCATGATGAGTTGCTTCTCAAAGTAAGTTTATTTAGAGTTAAATATGTTCGAAATTAATATTTTCTTCCTTAAATAATCTGAGAAATTATTTGTATTTAAGAGAACACCAAGTTCAAGTCATTTCTTATGTAGGAAAAAATATCATTCTTATACTTTTGATTTGCATTTAGTTGTTTGTGAGGAGAATTTTTATAACTTATATGACAGAATAAAACAAAATATATTCTTACATATTCAAGGTATTTTTGCTATATTAATAAATAGTGTTTTATAGTGAATTGTGGCGGACTCAGGAATCTAAGTGACCTGGGTTTGAATCCTGACATAAACTACTACTGTGACATTCATCAGATGACCATTTCTGGATCTCAGTTTCTTATCTGTAAAATTATCATCATAATAATGAATTTACCTTACAATATTGTAGTGAGTATCAAGAGACAGTATGTCTATAGCAGTTTACAAATCTCACAGTATTTTATATAAATATCAAGCCTTATCAGTAGCATTTGTAGGTACTCTGTAACACTTTTGCCCCATTAAATGGAATCTTACATACAAAATAAAACATAAAAATTTAAAAGAGGAACTTTTATGTAAACTTCCTATTTCATCAGAAGTTCTCCAGAGCATTGAATATTTCACTTATGGAGTATTGAGAGAAAAGCATGACAAGAATCTCATAGGCTATTGTGAATTGTACCAATAGAGGGAGTAACCATATGGGTTAAACTGCTTTATCCACTAAGGTATAAAGCAAGTTTATTTCTCTGCTAAGATCCAGCTACACATTTTATTTTTTAAAGGATACTTCTGAACTACTACTGGTAATAGACCATTGTAATTAAGAAAAAGTCATCATCTACATTAAATACCCATTAAGTCTGGCAATTAAGCTCAGTATTTTTATTTCCAACTAAATTTTATTATACTAAAGGAGGGTAGGGAACAAAATTTTGCATAATTATAAAGGAAAAAACATTATCCACATAATGCAAGTATTTTTCATGTAAATGTATAAAATGATTGCTAATTTGTAGAAATATTGAAAAAATGCTGAATCATTTTATTGTGTTATTTTAGTCATGTTCACATCTTTGGGACCCCATATGGTGCTTTCTTGGCAAATGTACTTGAATTGTTTGTGATTTCCTTCTACTGCTCATTTTACAAATGAGGAACTGAAAAGAACAAGGTTAAGTGTCCAGGGTCACACAACTATTAAGTGTCTAGACTGGATTTGTACACATGAAGATTAGTCTTCCTGATTACAAGCCCAGTATTCTATCCATTATACTACCTAGCTACCCACCTAACTGCTAAAATGGTACCTTATGTCAAAAGGGCAGCTAAGTGGTGCAGTGGATAGAGCACTAGTGCAGAAGTTAGGAGGACCTGAGTTCAAATGTCACCTCAGACACACATTAGCTGTGTGACCTTGGGCAAGTCATTTCACCCCAATTGCCTCATCCTGGGTCATCTCCAGTCATCCTGATGAATATCTGGTCACTGGATTCAGATGGCTCTGGAGGAGAAGTGAGCCTGGTGAACTGCACAGCTCTCCCTCACTCAAAACAAAGTCAAGTACAAGTCATGTCATTATTTCTCTGATGCCATGGTCATCTTCGGCAATGAAGGATGAACACACATCTTATGTCAATACATAGAGAAGGTGGAGGGAGGTGCCTACTTCATATTTTCTTCATTTTCCATCACAAAGTTGTCTTTATAAGGCAAATTCTCATCCCCAGAGTGAGTAATCAGGCTGTGTCCTGAAGTATGAGATTCAACTATTATATCATTATAGGGATATACCTTAAACATGCCCCAAGCAAAGTGATATTACCAATAAAAGGTTGTTTATATAAACAAGAATTTTTAAAAAGTTTGTTAAATGACCCCCAAAATTTATCCTAATATTATCATGTTTATGATGTATTCCAAGCAACCACCTAAATACATTTATTAAAAAATTTATTAATTATAGCAATTATAGAAGGTTTTCAATTTAACTTTGTTTGTTTTTTATTTTGGATGAATCATATTATACTTTTAATATGAGTTATTTCCTTTATCAAATGATTTACCTTATTCATAAAAAGCTTCTAGTTTTATTTTTGACCAACAAAATCTTTTCAATTCTGTTTTCTTTTCCTCTGAATGTCTAATCTTCAATAATATAAAACAATTTCATTATTGTTTCAAAATCATTTTTTCCTCAAAATATTTTGAGCCTTTAGTGGCTTCTTGGAGAATTATTCTAGCTCCAGGTTTTCGAAGACTGTGTCATTGAATCCAAAGTTCTAGACAGTTCTAGAAAACTGGAAAACCTTCACACAAACCCAATAACAGATTTTCCCTGCCTGACAATCAAAGACCAGATGAGATAAGCATAAAATTATTCATTATCAGAGGAATTAACACTATCTCTTCAGGTTGTTGTTGTTTGTGGATCATGAGAAGCTATTAAGAAAAGAAAAGAAAAGAAAAGACAAATTATCTTCAGCCCTTGTCATGGAAAGTATCCTAGTATTAGAAAAGGTGGGAAAGAGTCGTGATAATTTCATAGTTTTTAAATCTCACGCACACAAATTATTTTAAGTACTGGTATTTTTAATATGTGATATTTATACAAAGACCAAAGAGCCACAATTCCGGTGATCATATGGAGAATTCAACCAAATCCTCTAAAATGAAAATCCTTAATCTGATAGCCACATGGTTTCCATAATTAGATTTCAGTTGCTCCATGAACTTGAATGGGGGGAAAATTAAAATAAGAATCTTAATTTTCATTAACCTCAAAATTAAATTGAATATATCCTTAATTCTTTAAAATAAATTATCCTGTGAAAGTGTCCATAGGCTTCATCAGACTGCCAAAGAAGTCTCTCTCTCTGTCTCTCTATCTCTCTGTTTCTTTCTTTTTCTCTCTCTCTCTCTATCTCTTTTTCTCTCTGTCTCTCTGTCTCTGTCTCTGTCTCTGTCTCTGTCTCTCTCTCTCTCTCTCTCTCTCTGTCACACACACACACACACACACACACACACACACACACACACACACACACACACACACACACACACCCCAACCTTAACAACTCCTTCAGTAATATAAGTATTCCTTGTTTTTTGGTGAATTCAGTGTGAATTTTGGTAAAGGAGAGCAGAGTAAATATTATATTTTAAAATCTGATTTAGGCTTAATAAATTGATGCAATTAAATGTTAGTAAGTTACTAAGTCCATGAATTATGAATGATTTCTTCAAGAGGAAAATAAGAAGGCACTGGAAAGGACAAACCATATCAGAAAAACAAAACAAAATATCACTATCAAAACAGATAGGAAGTGACTGATTATAGTCAGGACCATCATTTCTAAAAGAGCTGCTATTTGTAAACAGTGCTTTAACTATTTTGAAATTGATTTACATTATAAATTTAGCTAGCATTTACTGAGCACTTACTATGCACTCTACATGGTACATCCTAATGAGTTTTTGAGAAGTTAGGGAAAAGAGGGAAGAAAACCAGGGCAGATGACTTCCACCTCTCTCTGACCACTTTATTTATTTTCTTTTTTAAAAAATATTTTATTTGTTTTCAGTTTTCTGTAACGACTTCCATATATCTTGGATTTTCCCCCTCCTTTCCCCCCTTCCTCCCTGAGATGGAGTGTGATCCTATATAGGTTTTAAGCATGCATTCTTATTAAAAACATTTTCATCTTAGTCATGTTGTATAGAAGAATTAAAATGAATGGGAGAAACGATAAAGCAAAACAAAACACAAGGGAAAATTTCATTGACCACTTTTAAAGGAAAGGTTCAAAAATGAGAGCCAGCGAAGCATTTTATCTACTGCCAGACAGTGTAAAACTTATAGTAATAGATGACATAGCAGAATTCTGAGCAATATTCTTTAGAAATTCTAGATAAAAGTTTCTTAGTGAGCTGATAATTTGGAATATTTTCTATTCAAAAGCATAAACCCTGAGACACGATATTTATCCTCAGAAGAACATAAATATACACATTAGTAGAAAAGGGGAGAGGAACTGACTTTGGAAATCACAAGATTATCAACTATTCAGTACTTGCAAAGATGCTTGAAATCACCAATAAATCAATAATCACTCAGAAAAGGGCAAGAATGCAACGTGCTTTGCAGAGAATAGGTTGTATAAACTTAATTTGATTTTCTTTTATGATAGATCAGGTAGTATAAAAAAGGGTTGGATGGCAGATGTGATCTCTTTCCATCTGAGTACATGATTTTTTCATTGATAGACTGGAAAGGCACCAAGGCATATTTTGGAGCCTTGTGATCTATATTCTCCCACTGAGTCTAATATTCCTTACATACATTATCTCTGTTGTCCAATACCCTACTTTTCAATATAAAGGCTTGAAGTACTTTACAAAAAATATCTGATTAGACCAACTTATTCTTGTAAAGTAGATGTGGACTGAGCATTATTCACCTCATTTACATTTAAGGATATCAGAGGGAGCATAGCTTGAAATTTATTTCTACGTTGTTTGTCCTATCTTTTATCCTCTCTCAAAGTTATACCTTAGTGAACTGAAGCACTGTCACTATGTAACTAATAGCTGTTGTTTTCACAACCTATTGAAAGTCAAGTGGAAGACAAATACAGTCTTTAATCAGTAGCATATTTTTAAAATATCACTGCTTATGTTCTATTTATTACTGCCACTTGATATAATTTTTACATGAAAATTTACGTATTAGTACAAAGAGGAAAAGTATGCCTAAGTTCTCATTCTTCAACAACAAATACATGAAATATACATGAGTAAATTACTAATGATAATTCTCATTCATTCTATCAATTTATTTTAAGAAAGTTGGGGGAGGGTAGAGAAGCAACGAAAGATTAAATTACTTAGATTAGTCAAGTAACAGAATTTCCTTCTCTCCCCCTTAAATGAAATGTTACAGTAAATGTCATGAACAATGAGAAGCAATTGTTTTGTTCCTCTTAGCCCTAGGTCTAAGTTTCTGGTGGGATTCCACATGAACTGAGACTAAGCATAGATAGAAGCTAACCTGGTTGTAGATGAAATGGGACAGAAGCCTAGAAAATTGAGCTGAAATTAGAACTCTGGAAACATGGAGCTGAGATTAGGGAGAAGAATGGGGAAAATGTGTCCAGAATAGAAGCAGAATCAATACCATGATCATGAACAGAATCCAAAAGGGTAAAACTGCAAAGTGGGTCAGAGTCATAACTGAGAGGGTCAATATCTAAATGAACAATAGATGTTCAAGTTTCACAAAAACTTTATTCTATGTCCTGCAAAATGATTTTTTGCAATTGGTTGTCCCTAATAAAAGTCTCTGACTGAATATCATCTTTGGATATCTTTGCACTTCCATGCAGGTATCATAGCAATCTTCTGTCCATTGCTTAACTTTCTTTTTACCTCTTCAATGGCTAAGAATGAAAGGAAGAATATGTTTCACAACATATATATATATATATATATATGTACATATATATGTATATGTATATAATCTCTTGTATGTGGAGTTAGTCTGCAATATACAACACTGACAGAATGCTTCTTTTTGTTAAATACTCATTGCTATTCTTTCTTTTGAAATATTGTAAATTTGCCTGTATACACTGGAATCATGTCCTATGGGGCCAAAATAACCCTATAGATCCAAATATTGTGCTCTAGTCACCAAGTATTTTCCACTTCCTTCCAGTAGTTTGCCAATCTGAAGCATGTTTTTAAAAAAAAAAAATATGTCCTTTCCTCCTTGATGTAACTTTACAATCTTCTTTTATTTGAACAATTATTTTTATATTATGGTAATAATTAGCTATGGTACATTGATATCAGCTTAGTTTGACTTACACATGGTACCATAAAATAAATGGATATTAAATGAGCATTAATACTTTGACGGAGATAGGAATATTTTAAATGTATACTTGGTTAAACTTGTCAACATGTCAGTTGTACTTTCTATTTTTTTTTACTACTAAATATAGACATTTCTTTAAATATTTTAAGTATAAAAATATTCAGTGACAAAATATAGTATTTAAACCATCTTAAAATATCTTAGCAAAAACATGGTTTAACAAATAAAAGTTATGCTTCTTTTTCCATCTCTTTCCCATCCTTTATTAGTTGAACTTGAAAACAGAACCTACAAACAATACTGGAAGCCAAGCTAGTGGTCTCTTAATACTTTGGAATTTCATGGATCAGTTGTCACAAAGTATTCTCATTAAGTACTTTCTCAGTTTGTTGCAAATTGCAACTTTGTTGTCTTTATGTCAATGGAGGCTTAAGGCTGCTCCTGAATCATACTAAACCTATGTCACACAGAGAGAGGCTCTAATCAAAATATGAAGGCATGCTATGTTATCACAACATGATTTGCCACTATAATGGTAAAAACTATTGCCAGAATTATCTAATGCTTTGGTAAACGTAACTGAAAGCAACCATGAAGATGGCAGTAATGAAAAACATGACACCAAGCTACCTGTCTGCTCAGTGATTTTGAAGGTATAACTGCTGCTTCAGAATGGTTATTTGAGTGTTTAGAAGGGACTGAAAAGCATTGTTTTAGTACCAGACTTCATTAATTTGAAAAATTCCATTCCCTGGCCTATAAATGTCCTAAAATTTGAATTGATGACTATTTATTGGCTTTAACAAGTGACATCATGTCAGTTTTTAATATTCTGAATTGATGTGCTCAAGTGCAAAATCCCAAAACTCTTTGGGGTTAAACAATTCAACAATATATCATGAAAGTATGAGGCATGGTGTAGTGCTTCTTTTTTTCTGTCATATTCCATGCTGATCTTATACATACTTAGATATTCTTCTGTCATCTCCCCATCAATCTATCTTAAATATAGGTCCAACTTGGTTAAGATCTTTTTATAGTGGAAAAGCACTGGAGGAGGAGTTAGCAGAATTGGGTTTTAGTAACCAGCTCTACCATTTATCTACTGTTATATGAAAGTGAGTATTTTACCTTATCACTCTATATTTCATCTTGATCATTAGTAACTCTAAAAGTTAGAAGATCCTGAGGCAGCTAATTCCACTTTTGAACAATTCAAATTATTCACAGTTTTTTTCTGACTTTGATGCTAAATTTGACTCTTGGATTCCTTTACCCACCAACACTTTAAATACCCAAAGATAATTAATCATACTTACTTCCACTGAGTCTTCTCTCTTCCACATAAATAAGACCAGTTCCTTCAAAAAGTTCTTATATGACAAATAAGAAGAGGGGAGGTCAGGAAACTTGTGAGTTCTGGGAAGGAAAGAGGACAGTGGAAAGCCTTCTTCAAAAGAGTAGTCATTGTGAGGGTCTCAAAGGATGAGAGTGACTGTCCAACAAAATGATTAAGAGGAGCATTATTATTGATTCAAATAGAATGAATTTTAGGGACTTATTTTCAGTCATAGAGATTAAGTTAAGGAGGTAATTTGAAAGGAACTTCAGTCCAAAAGAAAGAAAAAAAAAACTGGATTAAATTGAGAGGGTACAACTGAGAGAAAGGCCCAGCATAACTCCATATGCTCTGTGATGATTCCCCCCAACCGCCCAAGGCTAAAGATTGTATTCATTCTCTTCAAGAATGACAGACACAGTGAATATAGGACACATTGTGATCTAGACTAGAAACAAATATGCAACAAGTTAACAGTTCAATAAAAGCTGTAGATAAATTTCCAATCTCGATTGGGATTGCGTATGAAGCAAAACCATGGAATTAGAATACAGAATTGTTAAGTATCTCAATATATATTCCCAGTTAGGGACTGATAAATAAATGTCCTTCAGCATATTTTATATTTATCTTATCAATTGTTGATACATACACATACATACATACATGCATACTTACATCCATCCATACATACACATATGTGTGTTTGTATGTGTAATTATATATTTTATTTTCTAGGCCATTTTGGGGTATATTTCCAGTCTTATCACTTACTCCAAAGATGCAACTAAGCTCTTCTCATAATCATCTCTCCTGCAATATATGATAAATAATGATATATCTTATATATAATTTCTATTTCACATTTCCTTTGGAGAAAATACTCATTCACACATTGTAGCTTTCCCCTTATTCAGATCTGACATCATAATCACTATTTCAAATTTTTTTTGAGCAAGCATAATATGTATTTTATTTTTCCCTTGTAACATTTTTTCCTCTCCTTCCACTTGCTCTCATTGAAAGAGAAGCACAACAAAATAAAACTCTTATAAAAATATGCATGTCAAAAAAACAAATTCTTGCACCAGCCATGTAAAAAAAAAGTCTCAATCTGAGCTCTTTGTCTATCGCCTCTCTTTTTTTACGGGATTGTGTAGCACATTTCATCGTGTATCAACTAGAATGATGGTTGATCTTTGCATTGATTGGTACAAGTCATTAGTTTATTTTCTTTGCTATCTGGAGAACCTGAAAGAAAGTTACAGAGAGCAAAGGCACAGTAAGGTCCCCCAAGGAGGGAAAACAGCATATTGTGCCACCTTTGTAATGCAAAAAAATGAAAACAAAAAACAAACAAAACATATCTTCGCAAATTGCTCAAGATCAAAGGCAATTTGAATGGTTGTTTCATAGGTGTAACAAGGCTACCTGAAATAAAAAGAGCATTGAATGTATCAAATAAAATCACATAAAGATGGAATGAATGAATTTAAAGATCAACACAAGAAGCATGCAGATAGAAATGTGGCCTACATTATTAAAAGAAGAGAGAAGAAAAACTGAAAAGTATAATTTAATAATATAATTTAAAATGACAATTTTTTGTAAAGGAAATTGTGAGATTTTTCTCTTTTTGTTGAAAATATGTTTTTTTAAAATTTTTCACTGTTTAAATATATAAGTTTTTTTTTTCTGATAAGGTTCTAATTTCCAAAATATGTAGGAGGCTGATTCAAATTTATAAAAATTACAGGTATTTGCAAATCAAAAATGGTCAAATGATATGAAGGTACAATTTTCAAAGGAATAAATCCAAGTTGTAGAAATAAATACTCCAAATCAGAAATAATTAGAGAAATGCAAATTCAGGCAGCTGTGAAATTTCAGTTCATATTTCTCGAGTTGGCAAAGTTGACCAATATGAAAATGACAAATGCTAAAGGGATTGTGAGGGAGCAGGTACATTCATGACTTGGTGGAGCCATGATTCTGGAAAGCAGTTTAGAAATATATGCTAAATTTACTAAACAATAAATGATCTCTGATCCACCTATACCACTGTTAGACATATGTACCAAAGCAATCAAAGAAAGAAGAAAAGGACTCATATACACAAAACTGTGCGTGTATGTGTGTGTGTGTGTGTGTGTGTGTGTGTGTGTGTGTGTGCATAAACAAAGAACTAGGAACTTAAAAAATTAACCATCAAACGAGAAGTGGAACACTGAATTGTGATATGTGAAGTTAACGGAATAACAATATTTTGCTATTAGAAGTGATAGCAACATTTTCATGGGGGAGGGAAACATGGGATAACTTGTATGAAATCACACAAAGTGAGTTGAGAGACACAAAGTATAATTAAAAAATGAAATCATCACAAAGATAATTTTGAAAAACTTAAAAATTCCTATAAAAGTAATGATTAGCTGTAACTCTATATCATGAAAGTTGAAATGTGCTACTTAACTTCTTAAAAAAGAGAGGTGATTGACTCAGAGTGTAAATTGAGATTTCTTTTGGTTGTGTCAGGTATTTATTTTACTTGACATACACATATTTTTCAAATATCTTGGTGAGTTTCTATGTTTTTTCAGTGAAGAAGTGGGATAGAATAAATGATGATTGGAAAAATAAAATAAAAATATATAGTTTAATGCAAAAGACATGTGAAATATGAGTTATACATGATCTGAAAAGTATATGATATCAGACCCAAGTAAGGAACAGGAAACCTAAGATGTGTGAATGAATAGTTTTTTTCAAAGGAAATGGAAATAGAAATTTTATTTAAGAATATATCATTATTTATCACATATGGCAAGAAGGATGGTATTGAGAGAAATTGATTCACATTTCAGGAATAGATGATAAGGCCAAAAATATCCACAAAGTAGCCTACAGAACAATGCATTTATATACATATATACATACATATCTCTGTCTATATATGTGTATATGCACATATGAGCTAGAGAAGGAAATGGCAAATCTCTGCAGCATCTTTGCCAAGAACACCTCAATTCAGGTCACAAAAAATCAGAATAATTGAAAGAATTGAACAAAAAATGCATACACAGACATATTTGAATCATATATACACACATGTATATGTGTGTGCAATCATTCTAAAAGACTAAGTAATATCTTAAATTAGCTACAATTTATACAGGACTTTAAGGCAAAGAATTTTACATATTTTATATATAAATTGCTTTGTAGTTTATATAGCAGTGACACGCACATACCTACATACATACATTCATGCTCTTGTATGATCCTTTCACAAATCTTGTGATGTAAGGGATATTATTATCCTTATTTTGCAAATGAGGTAACAGAGAGATTATTTGACTTGGCCAGGTTTGCAGAGCTAGCAGGTTTTCAACTCACATTTCCCTCACTCTAGGTGCAGAATTTTATATGCTATTGTACCTAGGACAGTAAACATGCTACACATAAGAAAAAATAATCTCATACTTGAACCTATAAATGATCTAATCAATATTGATATGATTGAACATGTATATCCAACATGGATATATATATATATATATATGTATGGATATATATATATATATATACACACACACACGGATATACATCCAACTATATACATACATATACATGCATTACATACATACATACATACATATATCCCTCAGTTCTTCCAAACCTTCTGTCATTTTATTCTTGTCCTCCCATAAGTCCTCTGAAAAGATTTACTCAATACTCTGAGGAAGCTTCCTCTGTCCTCCTCCCTGCCCCCATTCCATGGGTATATGGGAATTTATGCTGCATCCAGGTTGTCTATTTTTTCCCTTCTCTTTTAGACATGAAAACCTTTTGCTTTTTCTTGATCAAACAGTTCTTGCACGTTGAACTTTTTCCATCTTTGATGTGGAAGTTGGGGTTATTATTCTTTCTCTTATTTATACCTACCAGGTATTACTCCTTCACCTTAAACTCCAGGTTATCTGCAAGTTTAACAACATCAAGATTGTGATATTTTCCATGACGAATCACTGAAGGCGAGTCACATTTAACATGGGGATTAGATTCTAAAGTCAATGAATTAGTAAGAAATTTTAAGAGGTGGTTTAAAACAATGAGTAGTGCTTTAGATTTGGAGTTAGAAAACTGAGTTCAGCTCTTACCTATGACATGAACTCTGTGATAATGGAAAAGTTACTTAATGTCTATAAGCCTCAATTTCCTCATCTGTAAAAATGGAACCTTCAAGATCACTTTCAGCTATAAAATACGTGATTTGATGATCCCAAGGCAGTAATGCATAACGGTTACAGACCTGGTCTCAGAGGTACAAAAATGTATTCAAATTCTTCCTCTCACCCATATTGACTAGGTGATCCTGTGCAACTTATATAATCTGTCATTTCTCTAAGCACTGTAAGTTGTAAAGAAGGTGTCAATTTGCATTTATAAAGGAAGTGACTCACCAGTAAGTCTCTGAATCTCTGAAATCTCTGAAATCTCAGGTCCCTTCTATGGTTAATGCTGGAGAGATAGGTTTACTCAATCCACTTAAAGTAAGTGATAAGTTTCATAATTGTACTCACTTATAGGCCTTAACTTAAGTACAAGAAAGGCCTCCAAATTATAGTACTGAGGGGTTGCATTACATATGTGTGTATAAATATATATATATATATATATATACATATATATGTGTGTGTGTGTGAACCTGTGTGTCACACATACATATATGTATAAATATATATGCCCATGTGTATATATGTATGTATATAAAACAAAGTTAAATCTACATTAGTTTCAGAGATTAGAACCAGTAAAACATTCCAACTCTTCTGAAGGGGTTTTGAAATAGGACTGACCTGTGGCAGTAAATGAAAATATCAAAGAGGGTCATCAATCCTGAAACCATTTCAGAGTAGAAGTCCTAGCATGAGGGAAGTCTTAAGGAAAGATCAGCTCTTTCCCAACTTCCTATACCAATGACTCTAGTTACAGATATTATAACATAATCTGCTGTTTCATTAAACATTTTCCCATTAAACTGAAATTATCCTCAATTACAAGGATGTCAGATAGATATAAATGTATAGTTATGCAGAGAGTTCAACAGTTATCTGAAAGTAAAGAAATTTCCTAACTATGGGCTCAAAACAATTGTTATTTAACTCATAAATTTTCATCAAAACTAAGCTTCCTAAAGCTGGAGAGGAGAAAATTACAAGGATTTTCAAATGTGTTATATTGTTCCCTAGACTTAAAACAAGCTATTTATTTTAACAATGTAACAAATGAAATCACAGGTGGTCAAAATTATCTTTTAAAATGCTTTAAATTGACTAGTTTTGATTTTCTTGTCCTTGCTGGACTGTTTCTCTTCCTTGGCAGATTGAGCTCTTAAATTATGAGTGTGTTTGATGCAGCAGCAGTGTATATTATCAGTGAGAGTAATTATTTTCCTAAGGAGATAACAGTTCCTTACCCTCCTGTTTCTTGCAACATGCTTCTGTCATCTAGTATTCTTTTAAGATTCATGCCTTCTTTGATTAGAGAGATGCAAATCAAAACAACTCTGAGATACCACATCACATCTATCAGATTGGCTAGCATGACAAAACAGGAAGATGATAAATGTTGGAGAAGATATGAGAGAGCTGAAACACTAAATCATTGGTGGAGTTGCGAGCTGATCCAACCATTCTGGAGAGCAATTTGGAACTATGCCCAAAGGGCTACAAAAATGTGGAATCCTTTGAGCCAGCAATATTGTTTCTAAGACTGTATCCCCAAGAGATCATAAAAATGGGAAAGGGTCCCACATGCACAAAATTATTTATAGCAACTCTGGAAATAAAGAGACTACCCACCAACTGGGGAATGGCTGAATAAACTGTGGCATATGAATGTAATGGAATGCTATTGTGCTATAAAAAATGATGAACAGGAAGACTTCAGAGAGGCCTGGAAAGACTTATATGAACTGATGCTGAGTGAAAGGAGCAGAACTAGGAGAACTTTCTACACAGCAACAACCAGAGTGTGTGAGAATTTTTTTTGGTAGACGTACTACTTCACTGCAATTCAAGTACTTAAAAAATTCTCATTGGTCTCTTAAGGCAAAATGCCTTCCACATTCAGAGAAAGAACTATGGAATTTGATCATAGAATATAGCAGATCATCTTTTTTGTATTACGTTTTAGTTTGTTTTATGATTTTTCCTTTTAATTCTTCCATGTAACATGACTAAGGTGAAAATGTATTTAATAGGAGTGTATGTGTAGAACCTATATAAAATTGTGTGCTGTCTCTGGGAGGGAGAGGGGATTTGGGGGGGAGGAGGGGGAGAGAGGGGAAAAAATCTAAGTTATATGGAAGTGATTGTAGAACACTGAAAACAAATAAAATAATAAAAACTAAAAAAATAAAAAAATATTCATGTCTTCTAGTCTTAAGTTAAATACCTTTTTAATCTTAACTTTTAATTAAAAAGGAATATCTTTGTCTTCTTATTAAGAAGAAAGCTAACTTTAAAAAACAATATTTCATTTTCCCAGTTACATATAAAGACAATTTTAATATTTATTTTAAAAAATTTTGAGTTCTATTTTTTCTCCCTCTTCTCAGTTGCCCCCTCCTTGAGATATTGGGTTCAATCATGCAAAAATCTTCAGCAAGCATTATATGCAATGGAGATAAGCTACATACATTTCCAATAAGATCAGGGGTGAAACAAGGATGTCCATTATCAGCACTATTATTCAATATGGTATTAGTTAATGTTAGCTGTAGCAATAAGAGAGGAAAAAGAAATTGAAGGAATTAGAGTAGGCAAAGAAGAAACTAATCACTCCTTGCAGATGATGTGATGATATATTTAGAGAATCCCATAGATTCAAGTAAAAACCTACTTGAAATAATAAACAACTTTGGCAAAGTTGCAGGTTGCAAAAGAAACCCACACAAATCTTCTGCATTTCTACATATTAATAACAAAGCCCAGCAGCAAGAGATAGAAAGAGAAATCCTACTTAAAGCTAAGGTAGACACTATAAAATATTTGGGAGTCTACCTGCCAAAACAAATTCAGGGACTATATGAACACAATTGCAAAACACTTTTTGCACAAATAAAGCAAGATCTAAGTAAGTGGAAAAACATCAGTTGCTCATGGGTAGGCCAAGCCAGTATAATAAAAATGAAAATTCTGCCTAAAATAATTTACTTATTCAGGGCCATACCAATCAAAGTATCAGATAATTATTTTCTAGAGTGAAGAAAATAGTTCTTTAAAAATTAGAGTGAAGCAGATGATAGCTAATGACTTTATGGGAAACCACAAAATTACAAAACAAAATCAAAAGATTCAAAAAAATAGAAGATAATGTGAAATATCTCATTGGAAAAGCAATTGACCTTGAATATAGATCCAGGAGAGACAATTTAAAAACTATCTGAAAGTCATGATCAAAAAAATAGCCTAGACAACATCTTTCATGAAATTATCAAGGAAAAGTGTCCTGATATTCTAGAACCAGAGGGCAAAATAAATATTGAAAGAATCCACTGATCACCTCTTGAAAAAGATCCAAAAAGAGAAATTCCTAGGAATATTGAAGCCAAATTCCAGAGTTCCTAGGTCAAGGAGAAAATATTTCAAGCAGCCAGAAAGAAACAATTCAAGTATTGTGGAAATACAGTCAAGATAACACAAGATCTAGCAGCTTCTACATTAAGGGATCAAAGGGCTTGGAATATAATATTCCAGAAATCAAAGGAACTATAATTAAAACCAAGAATCACCTACCCAGCAAAACTGAGCATAATACTTGAGAGGAACAAATTGCCATTCAATGAAATAGAGGACTTTCAAGCATTCATGATGGAAAGACCAGAACTGAAGAGAAAATTTGAATTTCAAACACAAGAATCAAGAGAAGCATGACAAAGTAATCAGGAAAGAGAAATCATAAAGGACTTTTAAAAGTTGAACTGTTTACATTCCTACATGGAAAGACAATATTTGTAACTCTTGAGACTTTCTCAGTAGTTGGGTAGTTAGAGGGATTGTATACACACACACACATACATATACATACATATATACATACATATATAGACAGAGAGCACAGGGTGAGTTGAATACAAAGGAATGATATCTAAAAACAAATAAAATCAAGTGGTGAGGGAGGAATATATTGGGAGGAGAAAGAGAGAAATGGAATGGGACAAATCATGTCTCATAAAAGAGGCAAGAGAAAGTTTTTTCATTGGAGGAGAAAAGGGAGGAGATGAGAGCTAAAAAGTTAAGCTTGCTGTCTTCACATTTGGCTTTAGGAGAGAATAACATACTCACTCAATTTGGTATGAAAATCTATCTTACATTACAGGAAAGTAGGGAAGAAGGGGACAAGTGGGATGAGGCAGATGATAGAAGTGAGGACAAATGGAAGGAGGAAGTAATTAGAAGTAAACACTTTCGGGGAGGGACAAGGCCCAAAGGGAGAATAGAATGAATGGGAAGCAGGATGGGATGGAGGGAAATATAGTTAGTCGTACACAACATGACTATTATGGAAGTCATTTGCAAAACTACACATATATAGCCTATATTGAATTACTTGCCCTCTCAGTGGGGATGGGTGGGGAAGGAGGAAAGGAGAGAAGTTGGAACTCAAAGTTTTAGGAAGGAGTGCTGAGAATTGATTTTGCATGCAACTGGGAAATGAGAAATACAGGTAATGGGGTATAGAAATTTATCATGCCCCACAATGAAATAGAGAAGATGGGGATAAGGGAAGGGTGGAGTGTGACAGAAGGGAGAGCATATTGAGGGAAGGGGTAATCAGAATGCAAGATGTTTTGGGGTGTGGGGAGGAGATAAATGGGGAGAAAATTTGGAACTCAAAATTTTGTGGAAATGATTATTGAAAACTAAAAATAAATAAGTGAACATTAAAAAAAAGAAAATAAGAATTGGGCAATGGGATACCAGTAGAGTTGTAAGATCTCAAAAAAATAATAAAACAAAATATAAAGAATGAAGAAATAGAAGAGAATGTGAAACATTTCATAAGTAAAACTACTGATCTAGAGGGTAGATCAGGAAGAGACATCATAAGAATAATCAGACTACCTGAAAACTCTGGTAAAAAAAGAATCCTGATACAATAATACAAGAAATAATTACAGAAAATTACCCTGAAGCATTAGAAAAAGAAGCAAAAGAAGGAATAGAAAAAAATCCACCAATCATAACCTAAAGGAAATCCTATCAAGAAAACCCATACTATAAAATTCTGAAAACTTATGCTCAAGGATAAAATATTATGAGCAAGAAGAAAAAAATAATTCATGTATGGTGGTGTCACAATTAGAATCACACAAAACCTAGCAGCAGTGAAACAGGTCTTGGAACACTATATGTCGAATAGCAAAAGAACTGAGGTTCCAGCCAAAAATATGATACCCAGCAAAGCTAAGCATAATCCTGAATGAGAATAAAATGGAGGTTTAATGAATTGTCAGACTTTTAGGACTTTGCTTAAAAAATGGAAATTAAAAAGATACTGAACTTAATAGAAAATTTGCCATAAAAGAGCCAAGAAAAACATAAGGTACATGCCAAAGACTAATTACAAGGGATCCAATAAGGAAAGATTGTTTATGTATCTAAAATGTAAAATGTACATCTAAGACTGTTATTAGTATTTGGGCAGTTCATAAGAAAGATTGGGGTAGACTTAGAATGAAGTGACTTTAAAATATAGAACCATTTAGGAACAGTTAAAAAGACTTAATTATCTTATACAAATGAGGTGCAAGAGGAAGAACTGACACAGAGGAATTTGATGGGGGAGTGAGGGCTGTTAGTTCTTGAAATTTACTTTCTTCAGGAATGGGTTCATGTATTATGCATATCTGAAAGAGTATAAAAGTCTTCTAAAATCAGAAAGAAATAAAATGCTAAGGGGATAGGTAGGGTAAATAGGATAAGGAAGGGATCTTTAGAGGGGAGGATAAGGGGATAGGCCAAAAGTGATTATAGAAGAGTGTTTAGATTTATGGAAATAGGAGGATAAGGGTGAGATCCTTGGAGAGGGAGGAGGGCATTTAAGGTTAGGGTTAGGATAAAGTATCAAATATAAGTAAAGTAGAGGAGTCAAGAGGGATAGGAAATAAGATATGTGCACAAACATATAAAGAACAGGAGTAGGAATTGTTAGGAAAAAGTGTACATTAATATATGTGTGTATGTGTATATATCTATATGTATCTGTCTATTATCTATCTATCTATCTATATCTATACCTCTCTCTCTCTCTATATATATATATAGATATAGATATGCATCTATATCTATATATATAGATATATATCCCTGCTTAGTTGTAGTCCTTCTTGGATGGGATTCTGGGGAAAAGAACAAAATAAAAAATACACAGAGAAGAGCAAAATAAAACTTACAAGGAAGCAAAGAAAAGATGGACAGCTCTCAACATAATACATGGTATTTATTACATAGACTATTTTGAAATGGAAATTTATTGCTGTATATTTTCAAATTCTATCTCATGTTCTACTATGCAAATGGCATTTCTTTCTTTTCTTATTTTGTATTTCAGATTTAGTATTTAAGTTTACAATATGTTTCTTTTATCTTACTGTGTATTTAAGTTTTAATATTTACATCTAAAATAAAAACAAAATACTTTTTAAAAATTAATGAGAATTTTTGGAAGTTTTGAGGAAGCTTCAAATGTCATGTGAAAGCTAGCAGACAACACAGAAAAGGTTTAGAAACTCAGAAATACATAAAATATATGTAGAATATTATATAATATCAACATATTTTATCTTTAATATCATAATAATTCAGACTTCTATGGGAGAGTGGGAAGGTCAAAATAATTTTACATGAATTTTCCAGACTGAAGGGCACTGTTCTCCTAACCCCAAGAGATAACTATAGACTGTATGGTGCTCTAAGAATTATGGCCGCATCTTCAACCAAAAGGTATTTAAATCGCAGTCAAAAGTTATTAAATCAAATAGAACAGCCAACTAAAAGATATTCAAAATTATGATCCTGAGTTACTATAAATTATTAACCATCTAGGAAAGATTAAAATATTTTCTACCACATCATATGGGCAGGGCAGGAAAGTAAGATAATACATTTTCAAAAGATTTTCAAAATGAATAATTTTTGTCTTATCTGTCATGCAACATTCCTTTATATAGTTTAATACCTCCTTCTTCTTAGAGTTCTGTCAAAACAGCCCTAATATATTCAATAACTATGGACCGATTACTGATAATGGAAGAAAACAAGCATTTATTAAGTGCCTATGTGCCAGGAATGACACGGAGTTCATTGCAAATAGGATCCCATGAAAACTCTGGAAGGTTGGTGCCATTTTAATAATAATAATTATTATTGTTCCCATTTTATGGTTGAGGAAACTGAGACAGACAGAGGGTAGAGTGACTTACCCAGACTAACACAGCCAGTAAATGTCTGAGGGAGGTCAGATATGGACTCAGCTCTTGCTGTTTCCAGATCCAGACCTTTAGCTATTATACCACTTGGCTGCCTCTGGAATGGAGAAAGCTGTATCATGAGATAGTTGATTTTCTGACATTATAGATCCTGTGATCAGATAAGTGGAGATGAAAGTGACTTCAGAAGCATGTAACTCAACCTCCTCATTTTACAGATAGAGAAACTAAGGCCCAGGAATTTTAATTGACTTGCTTAAGGTCTTTTGATACAATTCATTTATCATTGCAAGTGATGAATTTGCACAATATATCCAATTCTATACACTTATGTTTGTCCCCAAATCAAGAAGCCTGGAAACCAGGGTACAACCACATATTGGTTATTTTAGGAAACACATTAGTCTAAAGAAGGGCATTTAATTTAGAATGAGAGAATGTATCAAGTTTCTGTTTTTTCTAGAGCTGCATTTCAATTTTCTACCCCAAAGCAAATTAGTTTATGTAATCATGATGAAATAGAATTTTGAAATATTTAATTGAAAAATCCAGCCTCAGTTTTGGTTCCTTATATTCTAAATGTCACCTCATCAGTGATATGATATTATAATGCCACTTACATAAATCTCTATTTAGAATGTGTTTCTCATCCTTGCTTTTACACAACGACACATTTAGTTGATGAATACCCATTCTAGACATGTCTTACATGAGCATTTGCTTACTTATCTGATTGAAATGAATAATGCTAAACAGACTTTCCTTGCCTATATCTGCTCTCTATTCAACTGAAGTTAAATCAAATATAAAGCTACTCTACAATATTGTGTTCACCCTGCACCCAACTTTATTCCTGTGATGATACTTATCTCTATTGAAATGATCCTAAATAGTCTTTCTTTAATCAACAACCTCCATACTACTTAACATGATAAAATCTAAACTCCTTAAGCAGGGATTGAAATCCCTTTGTAGTCTAGTTGACCACAACATAATTTTCAGTTCAATTCAACAAACACTTATTTAATATCTATCACAGACAAACTTTAGGGGAGATATACGAGATATAAGACTTACCCTCAAGAATTTTACTTGTGTAGGTGGGGAATATAGTATACAAATATCCATAATGTGACATATGTGCTGAGTTAAGAATAAACAAAATATTGTTCCTTGTGTAAGAGGAAAAAGTTCTTACTGTCTAGGAAAAACATCATAGTTGAGATACCATTTCAATTAGACTTTAAAGGATGAAGAGGAGTTCATCACACCCTAGGAAAAGACAGAAGGATGGGCAAAGACAAAGAAGTAGACAAGCGCATCTTAGAATTATTTTACAGTATTAAAATCTTTTCTCTTAGCTTCCTCTAATAGAATCCCATCAACTGGCCAGGCTGGTCATTTTCCATTACATCCCCTATATTTCTTACAACTTCCATGGCTTGGTTCTTGACTTACAGCTTAGCTTTCTTATCCATTCTTCAATAATCTGTTTAAATCTTACTTCTTTCAGGAAGTGCTTCCCCAGTCATTCCAGTATACAGTGATCTCTCCCCTTTTGAAAATCTTATTACATTTACCTGCTGGGCCACTCATTTTGGAAATTCACCCCACAAATTGAATTACATGTAAATGCACAAAGGAGATGTAATTTTTTTCAGCATGGAGAAGTCTTGATGTAGGAACTCTCTACCAATACAGATCACATGTTCGAGTTGGTTAAATGACTTGCCCTGGGCCACACATTTTGTAAGTGTGAAAGGCAGAATTTCAAGTCAGGTTTTTTTTTTTCTTTTTTCCTATATCCAGCAGCGCATCTATTAAAGCAAGCTATTTCACGTTGTCATTGAAATTCCTCATTTTCATGCATCTCATCTTCTTCACTAAGTTATGAGTATTTGGTCATAATGATTGCAAATGATTGGGACTTGGTAAATTTGTTGAATGAATGGTAGAATATTTGTTTCATTAAAAACACAGACGCACTATGCAAACTACTCTGAAAACATTTTGATCAATTCATACGTGACTTTTCAATTGTGTCTACATGATAGTAGACACAATTTTTTGTTTTAATAGCTAATAATAGTTAGCATTTAGATTGTGCTTTTAAGATTTGCAAAGTGTTTTGCAAATGTTATCATATTTTTCCTCACAATAACCATGGGAGGTAGGTGCTTATTTCTATACCTCAAAAATGATTATGAACTCTTTGATGGCAGAGACTGTCTTTTACTTTTCTTTATAACCAGAGTGATTAATGCAGTGTGTGGCACACAGTAGGCCCTCAATAAATATTTACATACTGATTGACTGAGTTAATGGGTATGTAGTTGAAAAAGTAGCATTTTTCTTTAGAAACCAATCCTTTTCTGCTTCGGACTGCCAAAGAAAGGCAGAGCTAGGTTACTTTCTGCAGAATCATCACCTTAGCATTCTGCTCTGTGAATAGTGCAAGAACCTCTAAAATGCCTTGCCCTACTGCAATAGGAAATCTAAAATAAATAAGACCAATGAAAATAATGGCAAAGGCAAGAGGAGTGTTTCAGGATGGTAGCCATCACTGAATTATGCTATTGAAGGAGATCGAGATTAAAAGAGAATAAACAGGAGGAGAGGACTTATATTCCTACTGGAAGCTGTGATTTAGGGAAATGAGGTTCCTGGAATTTAAAGATAAGCTAAAAATAGACGCTGCTTTTCAATTCTTTTCAACCACAGTGCTAATCTGGAATGATAGTCCCCAATCTAAAAGGGGTGCTTCGTTCCTATAGGAATTTTTGCAACCTGCTGAACAGAAATAGGCAATTTTTATGATAAGCCAGAGTTAAAAATAAACACACCTGTTTATTCATGCGTCTGCACAAAACCAAACCTCTCTAAGTACCACATCATTTAAATAGATATGTATTGAGTATCTACTATAAGAAAGGCATTATGTTAGAGATTTGGGAGAGAAAGATCAAGAAATAGCCTACTTGTCATTGGGGAGCTTGAAATCTAAAGAAAGCAAATCTTTTTCATTTTCTTTTGGTAGTTTCTTTGTTTTCATTAAAAGCTACTCACATAATTGCTCTAGAGATTGAAACTAGCCAGGTGTATATTCATCTGTGTATATATGTTTTTATGTGTGTGTATATACATATATGCATGTATATACATATACTTGCACATATATGTATAATATACCCCCCTCCACACACACATATATATGTGTGTATATATATATATATATATGTATCAACACTCATCTTCTAATCACTGATAGTTGATAAAGAGATGTATGTGTATACATATGCACACATATGTGTGTATGTATATGGTGAGAGAGATTATGGTAAAATCCTTGAGTGTATAACTCTCTCTTTCTCCACATACACATACAACATGTATATATATGTATGTGTGAACACTTCATTATATTTGTACATATATATTTGCACATTGGTCAGACTACATGTTCTTATTTCTGGAGAGGGTGGTTTTTGTGGGGGATAATTTTGGAAGTCCTCCTTTCTGAAACTTTTCTAAGTGTTACCTTACTTAGGACCATGGGTACATAGAAACTGGAAGGGACCTTGAAAGATCATTAATTTTTAATAGTTCCCCACCTCCACTTTATAGAGGTGCAACTTTGCATAAAAGACCTTTTAGAGATTTAGCTTTTTTACTTGCCAATAATGAGAATGTACTAGATTAAAAGTGACTTTCTACTCTATAAGCTATGAAACTATTGAGATGCTAAGTTTAGGCAAAGCTAGATTTCTGTCTATCCAATAGTTATCTTAGTATTTCTACTCATTCATTGACTGAATGAAATGGTATCTAGATTCGTGATTCCATTACTGTAGAGAACTCCCATTGTGAAAATCCCTCCAATGGCTTAAATCTTCAATTCTGTAATTATAATTTCACAACATTCACTTCAGTTGTACAGTGGTTTCTGTTCTTTCTATTTATTTGGGTTCCTGTAGACACTGTGGTTATAGTTTCTTATTTCTGGGTCCTTCTCTCTGTCAGTTCATGTATGTTTCTCTGTATTGATCATATTCTTCATTTTTTTATAGTGCAGTATTATTCGGTACCACAATTTGTTTGTCATTCTATAATCTATGAGCATCTACTTCATTTTTAGCTCTTTTATAATGTAAAAAGTTCTGTTATAAATATTTTGGAAGATATGGGGACCATCTTGATTTTGAGGGTAAAAATATAGTGTATTAAAAAGTCAAATCAGGTAGATGACATACATCTTTGTCTCGGGTCATTGATCTTTCACAATAAAAATAGATTCCTGTGGCAGTTATTTCCTTTGGATCATGAAAAATGTAAATATCTGGTAATGTAAACACCATTTGAAGATAAACATAAAATGTAATGACCACTAACATCATTTTCTGCATCTTAATTATTAATTATATCTTATCATGTGACAGTTTAATTATCAAAAGCATTAATCAAGTAAATGGATTTATTTCTCCTTTTCTTGGCATATTCCTTTAGTTAGTGATTAATGCTTCAAAATTATCATTACTCTTTCATACATCAAAGATGCAGTTTCAAATATCTGTTAACCTAATGAATATGTGTTTATTTTAGGTAAAATGGTTATTGACCACATGGTTTTAGAATTAACCTAACAGAGCTTTCTGAATGCCTAAAAATTGAAGGTAGATTTTCTTACAAAATTGAGAGAAAAGGATTTATTTCTTTAACTACATTTTTGCTGTTTTCCCCTGTCAAAAGAAACATAAAAGAAATAATGGTATTGTAGGACTATAGAACAACAAGGAACCTTTAATAGGTCAACTAATATCATCATTTTATTTTATATATGAAAGTACAAAAGAGGTAAAGAGACTTGCCCAAGTTCACAAGCATTAAATGCTGGAGCTGAGGTTTGAACTCTAGCCTTTTGACTCCTAAGTCAGTGTTCTCTCTGTTATTTCAGAATCACAGAATTATGGAAACTGAGGAAAGAAGAAGACCTTAAAAGTCATCAAATGCAACTTTATCCCATATAAATTGTCTCTCTTCTAGGCATTCATTCTTTCATTTCAGTCCAAGAAACATTAAAACCTTCCTATAGCCAGGCACACTGCTATTTGCTGAGAATGAAGAAATAAAATAAGATATAGTATTGGCCTTCAATGAGATTACAATCTTATGGAGAATAACATGGAAATTAGATATATACTATTGCATACTATTAGATATATACTACATTTTTGGAAGAATATGAGAAATGAAAATGAGATGTCCAAATAAAAAGTACTATGAAAGATCTGAAGAAAAGAAAGGCGAAGTCCAGCTGCATACAATAGGGAGGGAGGAGGCAAGCAACCAAGTTGAAGCCTCTCTCTACTTCATTCAGCTAGAAACAATGGAAATTATTTCAGAAAAATGGAACAAGCCCATTCATTTATTAAACACTTTTTAAGCATTTACTGCATGCAAGGAATTTAGAGGCAGAAGAATTTAGTGGATAATAATGCTGGCCTGGGATTTAAGAAGACTAGGGCTTTTACACTGTATGTATTTTAGGGGTAATTTATACCATACAGAGTATAGGTCAATAATCTCTATTGTTACAAACTGTATTCTTCTAAACTCCAGCCAAAGATTAGTGCTTTTTTAAACATCCTAACCTCCTAGTTTCTCAGTTTATTTAACCCCATCCATCTCTGCTATACACAGAGATATATCCTTGACCTTGTTGCCACCTCAGAAACCACAACTTCCATGTTTACATGTCCCAAAATAATTCATTCTTTCCCTTAAAACACTGTTCCTAACTTCTTTATAACATATATGCTTATGTATGCACACACATATATACATATATGTATGTATGTATACACACATATACACATATAAGTGTATGTGTATAGTCATAATATAGTAACAATAAATACTATATAGCACTATATAGTAACAAAGACTGTTGAACATAGTATCCTCCTACTCACAGCCTAGGTGAAATCTTCAACTCTTCACTCTCTCTTGCCTCCCACATCCAATCTTTTGCCAAAGTCATTGATTCCATCTACATAATAGTGCTCCTCCTTCTCTCCTCTGACACTACCAACATTCTGATACAATCCTTCCCTTTATACAATAGCCAGCTGGTTGCTCTCTCTACTTCAAGTTTCTTCCCATGACATTATCCACCATCAGTTGTGGAACTGATCTTCCTAAGTCACCTCACTCTTCAGTAAGTTCAAGTGACTTTCTAGAGATGTTGGAGATGTCCAAAATCAAAGTTAAAATTCTCAATTTGTCATTCAGTGTCCTTCAAATGTGGCACCCATATGCCTTTCTGGCCTTCTTACACCTTATTCCTTTCAATGTACTCTATGATTCAGTGACAGTGATCTCATTATTCTTTTCATAAGACAAGCCATCTTTCTGTGCATTTTCACTGTTTTCCCTCATGCCTACTGTTTTCTCCATCTTCATCTCTGTCTCCTGTGTTCTCTGAATTTCTTCAAGTCTGATTTACTTTCTATGAGAAATCTTTTACAATACCTTTTAAAGCTAGTGCTTTTTCTCTGCTTTCTCTAATTTATCTTGCAACCAATTAATATGTCCTTCCTTTTACCCTCCTTCCTCCCTTCAGTCTTTCCTTCCTTCCTTTCTTTCTTCTTTTTTTCCTTCTTTCCCTTTCTCCTTCCCTTCCTCACAGGGTTGTTATGAGGATCTAATGAGATCTTATAGTTTCAGTAACAAGGTTTAGGGATGATTTTATTTTGCATTAATCACACAGATACTGATTTTCCTTCTCCTCACTTCCCCTGGATTGTGATCACAGTCTCAGAAAGAATGATCAAACATTTTTTTGTTGTTCTGGTTTTAAATCTAAGAAGGTGATTTTCTTTGAATATTTAAATTAAAACAATACTTTCACTCTTTTCTAAAATCTCATCTCCAAACAGAGACATATAGTACATAGATAACTTCAGGAATAAGAAAATACATATGATAGAACTATAAACTGAGGTATTTACAAACTGATTGCGCTAACTAGATATTCAATTTCTAGTACAGTGGTAAGTTTGAAATAGCTGGTTTTTGGTTAGGAAATTGGACATTTCCAATTAACAAATAACAAAATTAGTCATTGAGGTTGTAGGAGGGGAAAATTATATATTTGTGGTACATAGTCTTATTACAAAATATTTATATACCAAAATATGAAATATAACAACTGATAACATGGCTTACTACACCACTGCTACTTTGACATTTTAAAAATACAAATCTAACCATTTTACCACTCCCTCCCACTAATCATCAGTGACTCCCTATTGCTTCTCACATCAAATATAAAATTTTCAGTCTGGCATTTAAAACACTCTACAATTAGGTTGCCATTTGTTTTTTCAGTACCTTATTACCAGTTGCCTACTGACATTTCCCACTGTTCTCTTTCCTTAAAGACCACCATAATTATTTATGGTTTCTATGCTTTTGCTGTTGCAACATATCCAAAATAGAACTCATTTTCTAACTCTCTCCTTTACTGAATGTTTCCTTTTCTGTCAGGGGCACCACCATTCTTCAGACTTCCAAGGGATACAATTTCTTTGTCATATTTTATTTTAATGATTTTCAACAGACCATGAGTAATACTCACAAATGGACCTCATAGGCATGCAATATTTTCTCATCTTCACCCCAATGCTGTATGCTCTGACAATTGCAGGAATATACTACAAGTATTATATAAAGCCAGAAGTATCACAGGGCATAACTAGTACCTCCCATAAGCAAGGGCTCTGATTTCAAAGCTCCATTATCACTTGCTTCTCATACTGGCGTGAAGTCAATAACATCACTACCAAAACCACCAACGCTATCATTGCCATCAACTTCATCATTTTTGAAGCAATGTAAAGTTTGCTAAGATATTTATATATGATCTCATTTGACTACTCCTCCCATGATAACCATATAAGGGAGTACAGATAAATTTCCAACAACAAAGGGATAAATTCATTGTGTAAACTAAATTTTGGTTACTATATTCTTTCACATGATATGTGATTAATAATTAATTATTGAATTAAATATTTCAGTAAAATATTTGGGACTCAATATGTAGCTCTCTATCATCTATTTCATGTAAACTTTTATGGCCTGGATCAGCAAAAATACCTGGTAATACCCCCATTCCCCACATACACACATATACACACCATGATAACATGAGATTAATATCACTATATATAACATAATATTAATACTAACATTATATATGTATGATATGCATATAACATAAGATTAATGCTACTATATAATCTTACTACAATACAAAGATTAATACTAATATATAATCTTATCCTTCCTCTTTCATTTCTTTTCTCCCTGCTTCATCAACTGAACAATCACATGCTCTCTCATCACCAAGAAAAATCTCCATCTACCACTACATAAGATCCTTCGCAAACTATTAAATACTCCCACAAAAATCCTAGCACAATTGATTTTTCCTTATGGTGATCTGATATTATACTAGGGAGAGCATGGAAATAAATTCTCTCTAATACAGCACACACAGAGGCCTGTTTGTTTATACTTTGCTTCTTAGCCCACTGACCCTTAACCACCTGAAAGTATCATTACTTCCATTTTACAGGCAGTAAGATTAAGGCACAGAGAGAATATATAGTTCTGTCTGTCAAGTTGCTAGTAATTGACAGAGCCAGGAATCTTTCCCAGGTTTCAAGTCCAGTAATTTTTTTTTCAGTTTTGCCATGCTGCCTCTGAATTAGATTATGTATATCGAATCTCTTTACAACAGTAAAGCATTATATGAATGAAAGATGTTGGTAGTAATAGCATCAATGTTCATCTCCCTTGGTGGATTCCACTTGTGCACAAATTGTTTAATGACAATTTTCTGATACATGCTAGAAGACACTCTGGTAGGTCATGGGATATAAAAAAAAATACCATTTCTGTTCCAAATAAGCTTAAATATCACGTAACAGGGGGTGGGGAAAATAGATATGAATACAGCTATAAATCCAAATTAGAAAGCTGATAAGTGATGAAGAAAAAAAAGCTGATAAGAAATAAAGAGATTGGCATTAAAAAAATCAAATAGAGAAGAATCACTTTTACATGGGGAGATCAGGGAAGATATCATAGAAGAATTGATGCTTTAGCTAGTCTTCAAATAAGAAGAAGACAACCACCAGCTAGTGAGGAGCAGGTCAGAAATGTGATGTGCCAATGTTTAGGGTTATGAAAATGTAAGGTAAGATTACAAAACACTGAATTATCCATTTTCCAGAAATGTAAAATACATAAAGGATATCTGAAGTTAAACTGGAAAATTAGAAATCTAATTAATGAGGAATGCCAAGTTAAAGAGTTTATGTTTTAACTGAGTGATCAGTAGAGGTAAAGCATTGAATAATTTTGAAAAAATTTTTAAATGATCATTCTTTTGTGGATTTTGTGATGTCACAGAAATTCACAGAAGACATCTCACTTATACCCATCCAACATGTTGGAACTTTCTTCTTAGAAGGAGAAGTGGTGTAAAGAATGTCATCAGAGAGAAGAATGTATGAAAAAGAACTATGCCACAAACTTTGAGTTACTCACAGTAGTTTGGATTGACTGGAAGGTAAATTCATCAATGGTAATATCATAAATTATAGGGATTTTGAACTCACACCAGTTAGCTCTCCATATTTTTCTAGATCATTAGATGCATTATATGCAGGAATGATTTTCTCTTCATTTGACCAAGTCTAATAGAGTGTAGGTTGGTTTCTGCTACTAGTGGACTGAGAGGCTTCTCCAGCTGGGGCTACAGGTATGAGGAGAGATATTCTTCATTTCTGTTTTCTGTCTGTTCCTCCCTCTCTGTACTATCAAAATTTAAGCCCAGAGACATTCTTACAAAAGAGGTACTTATGAAAATACTTTTAGGACTCACAACCCCCAAAGGCTTCTGGAAAATGTAGTTCATGACCCACAAGTTTCAAAGGCTTCTGACAGAGTTCATAAAATAAAGCAAGTCCAGCCATAGGCCTGTCACACATGGGTACCACTGAATCCCAAGGGCCATACGGATTGTCCTTCCTCTTTGGTGCATCAATAGTTTACTTACTTTTTTATATCTTTATATGTATACTCTCAAGGTCTCTCCTGAGAACTTTGGATTTGATTGTGCAACATGAGAGACACTGGCATAGGACTGTTCAGCATGGCATGCCCACATTAGAAAGGGTGTTGTGCTCTATGAGCAAAACAGAATCGAGACAGCACAAAGTAATTGTAGGATGTGCAAATTTGAAGTATCCACCCCAAATATTCATTCAAACTATTTCTGCCCAACCTGTGGTAGAGCATTCCAAGCTCATATTGGTCTGATCAGTCACAGTTGGACACATTAAAACTTCATTTTGGTCCTCTTTGAGAATGAACAACAACTACCAGTTTACTTACTTTTTTATATCTTTCTGAAGATAAACTGCTGTTTTTATTCTGTATAAGCCTTCATTATTAATATGTTTCTGTCTACTGTCACTTCTTCCTGTGGTATTCTGGCTTCATTTATACTGAGATCATTCATTTCTTCTAGGAGTCTGCCCTCTTATTGGTTATCAGACAAGGATGTTATTATGTCAAGTTATAATATCAAGAGCTAAGTTAATTTTATAGAGAGTCTAAAAATGGTATGACAGCACTCTCTGTCTTCATTTCAGTCACTCTATCCCTGTCACCAAAGAAGTCGAAGATAGGCCATACAAGATTAAGGCTGTTTGTTTAGTGAGTTTTCACCACCAAGGAATTCATCATGAAATAGTCAGTTTATTACTCTGTACTGAGTAGGCTGATATTTCATTGGATCTCTCTGAACTGTATCTGTACTGATAGATGGGTGGATAAAGCTTTGTTGAGTGCTCACTATGTGCCAGGTAGTGTTCTAAGTGCTTGAGACACAAATAAAAGCAAAGCTTGTTCTTCAGAAGTAAACATTGTCTGTTGCTACAACCTTAACTTATGCCTTTCTAACATGCCATAATTTGTCTGTCGTATTCCAGAGTTACGTCTGCACCATAGTCAATAATCATATGAAGTTTCCCATAGATTCTTTAATAGTAACAGGATTCTGATCTATATTGTTGTTCAGAGTAGATTTGTTAATAACTGGAAATGTTTTCTTAAAATTAGACACTCATTTTTAGGAGTTCTTTTACTTTAAAGTTTGTAGAGATGTATATTTCCATGTCATCCTTAAGAGTCTATGGCATTGGTACATTACCGTGAGGTCTTTATGACACTTTCAATATTTCTTTTGATACTATTCTAAAACTTTAATCTATTCCTGAGGTGGGTAAAACAAACACTTGAGTTAGAATTCAGTCTCTTTATATACAAAATATTATGATTTCCCCTAAAGTACTGCCAACAACTAGAAAAGCATCCCACATCTTTGTCTAATTGTATCTTAACTGAAGTATCATGACCTTTCCAATTTGTTCCAATAGAATCAATAGGTTCATTCCTGAAGGGGATTCTACTAAAATGTGCCAAGACTTATTTGATATTATGTGCTTTTATGAGTCATGTATGACTCTTCTTAGTCAAATATTTCCTCATAGAAGTAGCTACTCATCTGAACCAGGCAGATTATATTTGAAAAGCAAAGAACATTTAACTTGTTGTGTCAACATCATGAATAAATCAGTGGACACAGAGTCAGGAAAGACATGGATTTGAATCTAAACATTGATGTTAGCCTCTTGACACTCTACTCGAGTAACTTATTTCTTTGAGTGTCAGTGGATAGAGCACTAGGACTGAAATAGGGAAGTTCAAATCTAGCCTCAGACACTCAGTGATGCTGGGCATTTCACTTAACCCTGTTTGCCTCAGTTATTTCATCTGTAAAATGAAATGAAGAAGGAAGTGGCAAACCACTCCAGTATTTTTGCTAAGAAAATCCCAAATGGGGTCACAAAGACTCAGACATGACTGAAAATGATTCAGCAATTGCAACAAATTTATCATTTAAAACAGCCACCTAATCCACCTAATGTTGTTGTGAAAATCAAATAAGATAACACACACACACATATATAATTCTTGTGTAACTTAACTGAATCATGCAGCCAAAAATACACATACATACATATGTGTGCGCACGCGCACGCGTGTGCATGTGTGTGTGTGTGTAAAATTTATGAACTTCAAAACACTGTGGAGTCAGTGGGGGAGAAGAAAGCAAATATTGATATAGCTTATATATTATGTGCAAGGCATTGTGTGAAGAACTTTACAAATGCTATATCATTTGCTCTTCATAAAAACCCTGCAAGATAGACGAGGTTATCACCATCTTATAGTTGAGGAAACTGAGGCAAACTGAAGGGAAGTAACTTTCCCAGGATCACATAGCTAGTAAGTGTCTGAGGTCACATCTGAATTCATGTCTTCCTGACTCCAGACTCAGCACTCTGTGTGCTATGGTACCACATAGCCACTTCCAGAGAGGGAAGACATTTTTTTTTGTTAGTTTGTAATTTATGATGTAGGAAAGTAGTAATACATGTGGGCAGTCAGCCGAGGTCTTTTCTGTCTATAAATAGAGTGGACAATTGGAAGTTTTTCTATTCTTTCATCTGCTGAGCTTTGAAAACAGTACTAATTGAAGAGCAAATCCTTTTTATCCTGTGCTCTGTAGTATTTCATTAAAGTGAATTCTCCAAGTGTAGGGTGATGCAATGGGAGACAATTCAGCTTCTTAATTTGAATGAAATAGATTGACTGAAAGCCTTTTTGGAAGATTAACACAAAACATAAAACCTTGGCTGAAGTACTATTTCAACTTTCAACAAAGGAAGCTTATGCATATGCCTGAACTTAACCTTTGGTTTTCAATTATGACTTAAATATACCTTACTTCTGTCAAGTGGTAGCTAGGTGGTACAACAAATAAAGAATTGGACTTGAAGCCAGGAAGAAATGAGTTCAAATCCTCCCTCAAACACTTATTAGTTATGTAATTAGGGTTGTTACTTAACTTCTGTAAGCTTCAGTTTCCGATTCTATAAAATGGGAATAGGAGTGGCAATCTCTAGGTTGTCGTAATGATCAAACAAGGTAGCATATATAAAATTTAGCACTTATAAACTTTAATCCTATGTGAACTCTATCCAGCTATTATCATAAGCTTACCATGTAAGTATTTAATCTGTGTTAAGGGAAAATGCAATAATTATTTTTTGCGTAAAGTAAAATATTACTCAGAAGATTCATATTTCTCAAGTTCCTTTTTTAGTTCTTTCCCTTGTATTTTGTTGTTTGCTTTTTGTAATGTGGCTTGCTGTCATAGAGGAAATCTATATGATAGCATCTTAACAAGCAATTCACTGCACAGAATAGCTCAGGTACTTGGAGTAAATTATGGCTTGAATTTTCATAGAGAAAAATTGTCAACTTCCCTTGGAGTCCAGCCTATGATTTTTTTGAACAGCTCCAAAGTTCTACGTTTGGACATTTGCATCTAAAGCTTCAATTAATTTTCCCAATAAAGAAAGATATTTACTTTGACTTAGTTTTGTATTGGTGCTATGGATTAGTTCAAGAACTGATTTTATTTGTAACAAGAAGAGGAGAGCAGGTGTCTTTTAGAGAAGATAAAATGGAAAAGCTAGTTAAATTTTGTGTACTGGAGACTGTGATGGACTTGGACTTAGGAGATCTGGATTTGAATCCTGCGTTATACGTTATTGTGTGATAATAGGTGAGCCATTCAAACAGTTAGAGCCTCCCTTTCCTCCTCAGTAAAATGAGCACAATAAAACACATATGACATACCTCACATAGCTGTTTCACGGGAAGAAGTTTTCAAACTACAAAACACTATATACTAGTGAACAATCATCAGTATTCTGGTTTCTGCCAAGTTAGTCACTATTTGTTTGTTTGTTTTGTTTTTTAAGTATGGCTTCATTATTGTGAAAAAGTATCTGAACTCTTTTCGTTGTTTTTCTTTTTGTTTGTTTTTTTTTTTTGACACATGGGCCTGGTACAATAGGTGCGTAATTAATACTTCTGAAAATTAATTACAACAACATGAAGGCAGATATTTCCTTAATACATGTATTTTTAAAAAATTTTCCCCTAAGTTAGTTATTATATATTGGTGTTATATGAGCCATTAATATGTTTAAATTTCACAAACATTTTTTAGGTTCCCAAAATTTATTAAGCAACAATTGTGTGTAACTTTATTTTGCACGCTTTGCGATATAAGAAATGAAGATAAGTCAAGAGTCCTCCCTAAATGGAATTCATAGTCTAGGGGAAATATGGTACAGAAACAAAATAATATGTGTTCAGTGCTACAAGAAGTTTTAGAGTTAAAAAACCATAGAGGATTAGAAACAAGAAGAGTTACAGAGATGAGGGAAGGCTTCATGAATGATCATTGAAGTCATGGGGCAGATGACTGACATGTTCATTTAGGAATGGCTGTGTTAATTTAATTCCTATTCTCAGAGCTGGAGTTTAAAAAGGGGAGAGGGATAAAGGGTACTCATGGAGAGTCACAGCATTTCATAGAGATATCACAGCAATGGTATGGTGGGTGATAAGGTGGATAAGGTCCATGTAATAATCAGAAACCAGCATCACAGGAGTGGAGACATGAATATGGCTTGAAGGTGAAGCCTAGAGAACTGGTTGTGAGGCATGAAAAGTGCCAGAAAGTGGCATGGTAAATGCCAAAGAGAGAAGATGAGCTATTCAATAATTTGGTTTATTCACTCTTATAACAAAGAGAAAATGCTAGTGGGACCAGGACTTGAAAACTTCCTGCAAAGATAGTTACTCTTTCTCCATATGTAGAAGAAACTTTGCAACTCTGTTATGCATGGCAACTCATTGTCATTGTCTTACTTGCCTTGCATCTGATATCACTTAGGTCATTATTGCTTTCCAGGGAGAATGCTTCCAATGTCTAAGGGCTGAATTTTATTTGTTTTTGGACCAATCTTTTTGTTTCTATCAGCATATAGGCTTTCTAGTGAGGAAACTCCCTCTGCAAATACAAGTTAACATTTGCTCATCAACTTATTGTCTCTGGGACCTTTCTTGAGCACTGAAAGCATAAGTTATATGCTTAAATACAAAATGTATTAGAGATGGATCTTCAAAACAGATTTCCTCAGTTCTCTATCCAATACTTCCTCTAACACTGCAATAATCTATATTCTATATATTTTCTCAGTGGAGGAGAGAAAGCCAAGGATGAAGTAGTGATCAGAACTCTCCCACTCTTCTGTTCTAAGGGATGTTGAAAAGATAAACAGATTTGTAGTCATTTATTTATTTCTTAGAAAGCAAACCGTGTTATGCATAAAGGTATAGAACTTATCTACATTGAAAAAATATTTTGCAAAATAAAAATCATCCTCAGTCATCATCATCATTACAGCTTCTTTGGTCAAAGTGTCTTGTGCAACTCTTAGAGTGAAGATAACTTACTTCTGATTTCTAGTCCTATGTCTGACACTAGTTGCATCATCTTGAGGAAGGCATTTCTCTCCTCAGTTTCTTCATTTAAAAAATGAGAGATATGAACTAGAAAATCTCTAAGGTCCTATCTAGCTTCAATCTTCTATACCCAATCATAGTTAAATATTTGGAAGGAAGATCAGAAGCAATCTAGTCCAAATATCTATTTTTTTCTGATGAAGAATCTGAGACCCAGGGATGGTAAATAATTTAAGCAAGATCAGCCTGCTATTTAGAATTGGACATCTGAAACCGGTGCTCTTTCCCCTATACCAATTTGTTTCCTGTGATTCCAATGAAATAATGCTTGCATCCTTTGCTCCTGCTGGTAACCCTAGGCTCTTCTCTCAAATGCTTCAACCCTAACCCTAACCCTAAATGCCTCTGATTCTATGAAATTAGTATAAAATTCCCTTTGTCTATATGTGTATGTGTATAAATGGAGAAAAACAACTACGCAAGTATTTGCTATATATATCTCTACACACAGATACATACATACATATATGTATATATACACATATATACACACATAGATAAGTGTGTATGCATGTATATATTTATATATAGAAACATAGATATGTGTGTGTACACATATATGTATATATGTGCACACATAGATATAATGTGTGTATATACATATGAAACAACTTTAACTCATACATGGATTGCATACACACATGCACAGAGAGACACAGAGAGGAGATGACAGAGACAGAGAGGAGATAGAGAGAGAGAGAGAGAGAGAGAGAGAGAGAGAGAGAGAGAGAGAGAGGTCAAGATATTATTTCAGGCTTACGTGGAACAGGGATATAGTAACGAAAGGACTTTGATCGTATCCATGTTCAGTGACTAGTTTAATCAGTAAGACTCTAGTGTTAATGAAGCCAAGGTCATAGTCTTAATTGCCAAGGGCCCAGTTAGCCTTACAGTCTTGTTAAGTGACTACAGATAGTTTTCTCCAAATCCCGCTCACAATTCTTAGAAATCCATGCCATTAGTTACAAAGCAGAGAGAATATGGAGCAGGGCTAATCGATGGCAGCTGCCAGCTAAACAACTAAAAACATGTGCCTTGCAGATAATGGATCACTGGTGTTATTTTTGTATATAAAATGAATCACATTATAATTATTATCCCCATGTCTATGAGGCTATTGATTGATGCTATGAAAACAATTCCTCAGATACTTAGTGTTTAATTAGCACACTAGGCAATCAAACAGTCAAAGAAGGTTACATTTGTGTGAAGTCTTTATAGCTGTCCATCATCACTTTAGTCATGTGTGTTAGAAAGTCATTTTGGAAATGTCGTTTAGTGCCACTACTGAATTTTCCCATTTTTGCTTGTCAGATTGTAAGCCTCTGTTAAAACTCCATATGAATAGGATAACAAATTGCCTAAATGGATTTAATAATTAAGTGTTTTAAATTAAAAAAAGCTGAAAACTTGAGAGTGAATATCTCCATCATAGAAACATCTCTCTAAACTCTCTTGTTTTGTAACAGGTTTGCAGGGGCTACACATTGACCTGAAATGTAGGTCATTTCTTATCTGTAGTTACTCCTTTTTAAAAGATACTTTTTTTCTCTTTGTGCCTGAATGATTTCCCCTTGTCAGTAATGTTCATTCTATTAAAAAGGTAATTTATAGTACAGTGTAGCAAATCAGCTGCAAGTAATATTTAAGTTAAAAATCCCATAGTAGATTACTTTTAAAATAGTATTATTAATGTCCTTCTGCATAGAAGTTTATCTCTCTCTAAATATGTACATTATACTAATGTATAATTATATTTTTATATATTAGTAATTGTGGTCCATATGCAATATAAACATAATGGTCAAAGTGAATATAAAAAAGTATAAAAAGACAACATTGGATTTAGTTTTTGGCAAAAAATAAGATGAGGAAAAAAGTGTTTGTTTTTGATCATTTATACAAAGAAGAAACAATTCTTTATGTCATATTTTCGGATGGATGTTGAAAAAAATTCTTCAAAAATTCCATGAGGGAGTAGATTCTGGAAAGATGGCAGAAAATTCCAAGCTCTCCAGATTTTCCCCACAATTAAGAAAAAAATACTTCCTGACAACAGGAAAAGAATGGAAGAAAATCTCAGGACTCAGGTTTGGTTCCTGTGAAGGCTAAACACCTCTATGCTAGTTCCATTGGAACAGCAAGTGATAAACCCTGGGGCTAGCCAGGTTGAGAGGTAGCTTCTGGACCAGACACAGGAATTTTAACCTCTGTACAGTATGGGCAGTTGGGCTTCTCAGTGAGTAGATTGAGAGCATCTCTGCTAACAAGGGACACCAGACTCAGCTATTCTACTGCAACGTAGCCCTGAGCAAGAAGGAACTGGCACATTTTCAGTGAGTGCAGAAGCAGTAGGATGGGGACAATTGCAGGAGGGAAGAGTTCTTGGTTTAAGTTCCAGGTCAGATGGGAAAACTAAAGGAGGATCTGAGGCCAGAGGCATCATCCCCCATACTCCAGGACTGGAAGTGATTACAAAAAGTTGCTATAAATTTAAAAAAAGAACAGGCAGAGGAAAAACCCAACCAAAGAAAGTTATTATGGAAATAGAGAAAACAGTAATTCATCTTTAGAGGAGGACACTGAAGCCAAACAAAACAAAAGACAAAACAAAACAAAACAAAAAAACTTCTCCTACCCCCAAAGAATAATGCCAAATGGTCACCTGCACCAAAATAATTCATAGAAGTACTTAAAAGACTTTAAGAATCAAATAAGATAAAGGAAACATTTTTAAAGAAAAGTAAGAACAATCCAAGAAAAACAATAAGATTGTGAAAAGAACAGTAATCAAATGGAAAAAGAGATCCAGAATCTTAAGGAAGGAAATGACTCCTTGAAAATTAGAATTGGGCAAGGGGAAGCCAGTGAAGCTGTAAGAGATCAAGAAACAATAAAATAAAATATAAAAAATGAAAAGAATAGAAGAGAATATGAAATATCTCTTAAGAACAACTGATCTGAAGAAGAAATCAAGAAGAGATAACAAAAGAAAAATTGGACTACCTGTAAGCTATGATCAAAAAAAAAGGAATAATAAAATAATATAAGAAATATTTAAGAAAAATTCTTCTGAAGTATTAGAATAAGAGAGGAAAGTAGAAATAGAAACACACACGTACACACACACATGCACACACACACATGCACACACACATACACACACAGAGATCACTACCTAAAATAGATCTTATGGGGAAAACCTACAGGGATATCATAGTCCTTCCAAAACCCACAACTCAAGAATACAATATTACAAGCAACAAGAAAAATAAAAAATAAAAAAATTAAATAAATTAATAAAATTAAAAAAATTAAATAAAAAATTAAACTGGAGTCACAGTTAAAGTCAAACAAGACCCAGCAACAGGTACACTAAAAGACCAAAGATCTTGGAATGTTACATATAGAAGAAAAAAGAACTAGGGTTGTGGCCAAAACTAGTATACCCAGGACAGTTCATCATAATCCTGAATAGAAAAAAAAGGGGGGGATATTGCATGAATTGCCAGGCTCTCAGGATTTTGTTGCAAAAAGAACTAAACTTAATAGAAAATTTGACATACAAAATGCAAGTGAGATAATAAGGTAAATATCATAGACTAATTACAAGGGACTCAACAAGGACAGACTGTTTGCTTTTTATGCAAGAAAATATAAACTGTATGTCTAAGATTATAATTAGTAATTGTGTAGTTCAAAAGAAAGATCAGGGTAGAACTGAGTATCATGTGATTCTAAAAAGTAATACCATCTAGGAAAAATATAAAAAGAGTAATTATCATATAAATGAGGTGAGAGAGAAAGAATTGACAGAGAAATTAGATGGGAAGGAGGTCAGATAGTTCTGGAACCCAACTGTCATTGAGAATAGGTTAAAGAGAGAACAATACATACATATACATACATACATACATACATATATAGAGACATACACACATATATTTATACACATATATACATACACACATCATACAAACACATATATATGTGTGTATATATATATATAAATGCACATATTGTATATATGTATGAAAGAATACTAAATTCAGAAAGAAATAAAAGGTTAAAGATATAGGGAGGAGAGAGGGATTTTTAAAAAATTAATTAATTTTATTTATTTTCAGTGTTCTACAATCACTACCAAATAACTTAGATTATTATTTTTCCCTCTCTCTCTTCTCCCTCCCCCCTTCCTCCCTGAGGCAGCATATAATTTTGTATAGATTCTACACATACATTCCTATTAAATACATTTTCACTATATTCATGCTGTGTTGAAGCATTAAAATGAGTGGGAGAAATCATCTAACAAACCAAAATGCAATACACACACACAAAAGAAATTATGTGCTACATTCTGTGATTGAATTCCATAGTTCTTTCTCTGGATGTGGAAGGCATTTTGCCTTAGAAGATCACTGGGAGTTTGTTTTGTTTTTTTTTAAGTCCTTGCATTGCAATGAAGTTCCAGCTCTACCAGAAAAAACTCTTGCATACTGTGGCCGTTGCGGTGCCCAGAGTTCTTCTGGTGCTGCTCCTTTTGCTCAGCACCAGATCATATAAGTCTTGCCAGGCCTCTCTGAAATCTTCCTGTTCATCATTTCTTATAACAAAATAGTATTCCATTACATTCATATACCATAATTTATTCAGCCATTCCCCTGCTGATGGGCATCCCCTTGATTTCCAGTTTTTGGCCACCACAGAGAGTGTTGCTAAAAATATTTGTATATGTGGGACCCTTTTGCACTTTTATGATCTCTTGGGATTATAGTCCTAGAAGTGATATTGCTGGGTCAAAGGGTATGCACATTTTTGTTGCCCTTTGGACATAGTTCCAAATTTCTCTCCAGAATGGCTGGATCAGCTCACAGCTCCACCAACAGTGTATTAGTGTTCCAACTCTCCCACATCCTTGCCAACATTTAGCATCTTCCTATTCTGTCATGTTTACCAATCTGACACGTGTGATGTGGTACCTCAGAGATGTTCTGATTTGCATCTTTCTAATTAAAAGTGACTTAGATTTTTTGTATGACTATAGATATCTTTAATTTCTTCCTCTGAAAATTGCCTGTTCATATCCTTTGACCATTTACCAATTGGGGAATGACATATTTTTGTACATTTGACTCAGTTCTCTATATATTCTAGAAATGAGGCCTTTATCACTGTATTAGCTGTAAAAATTCTTGCCTAGTTTTCTATATCCCTCAAAATTTTGGTTGCATTGGGTTTGGTTGTGCAAAGACTTTTCAGTTTAATGTAATCAAAATTACCCATCTTGCACTTCATATTGCTTTCTATCTTCTTTAGTCTAAAATTCTTCCTTTCTCCATAAATCTGATAAATACACTATTCCTTGCTCCACCAGTTTGTCCATAGTATCCATCTTTATACCTAGATCATGTACCCATTTGGATTTTATTCTTGTGTATGGTGTCAGTCACTGGTCTACACCTAGTTTCTGCCACACTTTTATCCAATTTTCCCAGAAAATTTTGTCGAACAGTGAGTTCTTATCCCAGAAGCTGAGTTCCTTGGGTTTATCAAACAGCAAATTGCTATATTCATTGTCTACTGCGTCTTGAGTACCTAGCCTATTTCACTTGGCTGTCCTTCTGTTTCTTAGCCAGTACCAAGTGGCTTTGATAATTGCTGCTTTATAATACAATTTGTGATCTGGTAGTGCTAGGTCACCTTCAGGAGGGAGGGATTTTTAAAGGGAGCCCTACTCACATTGGATCTGGGTTAAAGAGAAAACAATATATAAATTTAGAAGGGAATGAAAGCTTTTTAAACTTAAAAAGTAATGAGGGTGAAGGAATAGGATAAGGAAATGTTATAGAATGGCAGCTAGATTAATGGGAAAGTGATAAAGAGGGAACAGATAAATATATTTTGAAGATCATAAAAGTCTTCTAAATTCAAATAGAGATCAGAGGGAAATGAGGAAGGGTGGGGGGAGAGGATAAGGGAGGGATCTTTAAGTAGGTTAAATAATAGGGGGGCAAGTAGCAGGTTAAGTAGAAGAGTCAGGAAGGATAGGAAATAAGAGATACAAACAAACAAAATAAATATCAGAAGTAGAATTTATTAGAGGAAAAAAAAGAGTAGTAGTCATGACCTCAAACAAAGTTAAAGCTAAAATAAATTTAATCAAAAGAGAAAAATAGGGAAAGTGTATTATATGTCAGTCATATTAATCAATATTGTTTTAGACTATTTAAATAACTAGACAGTATTTGGTTGGAATAATGCAGTGCTGTAGAAAGTGATGAGTTGGAGGATTTAAAAAAAATATGTGAAGGTTTAGACTTATGAAGATGTACCTTATGAAGATATCTACCTTCTGAGAAACTGAGAAGAAGCTAGTATGATCTTACATAGATGTATATCAATGTATGTGTTTACATATGTGTATGATTATAGATATCGATGTATGTGTTTGCTTATTTAGTGTATTATGTATGTCTGCATATGTATATGCACGTTTGTGTATGGAAATATACAGAAATGTATGTGTATATATACACATATGTATATGCATGTTTGAGTGTGTGTGTGTGCATGGCCTTCTTGGGGGAGGAGGTCAGGAAGGTGGAAATAAAGAACAAAGTAAAAAGTGTACAGCAGAGAAGAAAATAAAACCCAAATAAATATAAAATAAAATCCCTACATGGACATGGTCTATTTATTATATGTTTTCTTGAAAGAAAGTTCAATACTTTATATTTTTAATCCTTTTTTATGTTCTGTTCTTTTCTTATTTTGTGTTTAAGTTAAAAAATACTCCCTCAGAAAATTCCAAGACATCTAGAGAATGACCCTTGGACTACTGGGTGAATTCCATTTGTAAGTTTTATGAGGAAGAGTTTCAAAGAATGATAAGATATGGATGGATCGTATGAGGTATGGATGGGGAAACAAACTATCCAGTAAAAGAGATAAGAAATTCATTGAACTCAATCAATAAATTAACAAGTCTTTAAAAGACTACTAGATGCTAAGCATTGTGCTAGCTAGAAAGAAACAAAGCTTCTGCCTTCAAAGACCTTACATTCTTTTGATGAAAATGAAATGTGTATATATAAGCATAAACAAATATTAAATTAAGTAAATATAAAGTAATTTTGGAGAGGATACTGTTAGGAACTGTGGGTAATCAGAAAACTTACCACTGGAGTCAGATATTTACTAGCTGTGAGACCCTAGGCAAGACTCTGTTTGCTTCAACTCGTCATCTGTACTTTATAGAAGAAGGCTTAGACAAGATCTGTGTAGTTCCAGAATACTTAAGAAACAATACACAGAATGTATTGGGAGCCATAGTTAGTCTCAAGATAAAGAATAACATATTAACCATTAGAGTTGTTCAACACTGGAATAGGTTCTTGCTGAATATTATGTCACAATTTGTAATTCTTCTCTGTGTCTTGTAAAAAACATCTTTCATGGAGCATCAGACCTCAAAATTCAAACTCTTCCTTTAATTCTCTTTTTGTCTCAGAATTATTGATCTACCATTTGGTGTGTTCATTTATATTCTTAATTTCCACTGTATCCCTGGTTCCAAATCTAATCATGCATGTCATTGACATGGTCTTTTGTGCTACTTCTTATGAACAAATGATAACTGATTATGAATTATAACCTATTTACATTTCTGCAATTCATCATTCTACTGCCCTTTGGATTACTCACAATTTTAGTTCATTCTAGATTCATGATTTGTGGCCATAGAGCTTCACTAAGCAAATACTGGAGTTAAAGAGATAAAATTCTGTGACAGTACACAGTTTAAGATTATTGAAAGTATTGTTCTACTTCTCAGTAGTGGTTGACCCAACTTTCCTTCTTCTTACACAATGTTGTTCCCAGCTTATCTATCTGAGAAATCAAACTATGTATTCACAGCTACAAAACAACTGATTCTATAGGTGGGATATCTCTTGCCTGGTGCCTCACAATGTAATACTATTATGGGGAATGAGTCGCTTAGTCCATCACATCCTCACATTGACAGGTCTGGATTCTCAGAAAAAAAAGACCACTATTATGTGATTAAATTCAAGCTCTCTCAAAGGTCTAGGACTAACTCTCGTATAGGAATTCACCTCTAAAGCTTTTAAGCCCCCACCTATGTGATTCCCATTTACACAAAATGAGATAGTCACAATTAATTGATAAGCATATTTTCCTTAACAGTAAAGCAAAATAATACCAGTCATAATACAGTTACTAAATTTAAATCAAGTAAACAAATAACTAATATATCACAGTCTAGAGATAAACATGGGTAACATGCAGTAGCTAGGGAGAGTGGGCACATACTTATACCTAGAAAAGAGTCACATCATTGGGAAAATCACAGTGCTAAAGGTAACACAATTCTGTACTGTAGCCCTAGAATCATTCAGGAACATGTGTATCACAAGAAGCCATTTCTCATCTAACTTTTTTTTGTCCTTTTAGAACTCATTACTCTCCTGCTTATGGTGAGGGAACCTTTTCGCTTCTGCTCTTAGATGAAGCATTGACAAGCCCTTTTTAACTCACAGTCACCCTTGAAAAGACTTGATAAAGTGCTACACTACTATACTGAATAGCAGTTCTATTTTATTGGATATCTGTTCTCTTTAATTCAAACAAATGCAAATATCATCAAGTTATCCTTTTCTTAGCAAATCTAGCTCTCACCAACCTCCTACGTGGTCCAACAGCACATGGGGCAAAGCTGGTCCCCTTTCTACTTTCCCTTCTTGCACCGCAGAGGGCATCAGAGAGCAACAGGGAAATCTGAGAGACTTCCCCTCACACTGCAAAAGGTATCCCAGGGAAATTAAGTTATTTTCAACTCCTTCCAGTAGATTTGGTCTTTATTCATCAAATTTAGATGTAGCAACTAAAGGCTTCTTTTTGAAATTGACTCTCCTCCTGCAGGCTTCTGAACTCCCCTGCCCTCTTCCCCCTCCAAAAAAAACTTCCTCCAGATCTGGCTCTTTAACCCCCTGAAGAGTTGTTTCTCTCACATCCGGTTCTTCACCCCTTTCTCTGTTCTTCTGTGTTTGATATTAGTTATATTATTAAAATATTAGAAATTAAAGCCTCCTAGTTCTCAATTACTCACCTTTTCCTTATGAGATAAAAAGCTGACAAATTTTCCTTTTTTGTTAGTTATAAAACCACCTTTCCTTGTTTAATCATCTCATTATCTCTGAATAGTTACTTTATTTATCATTGTGTGAGTGTTAACCTCTTTAGCCTAAAAACAGCTACATGCAAATGAGCTAAGGGAGCATAATGCCTCACAGCCTCAGCTGTTCTATAGCCTTCAAGCTTTCTTAAAATTATCTCTTTAAAAACCATTTCTTTACACTTGCATTTTAACTACATTTTTTTATTTTTCTCTTTTTAGCCATCAGATGTTATACCCTAAAAGGATATTTTGATTTTATTTAGAGAAAAGTCCATTTTTTTCTCCTTTTGGCAACCAAACTACTCACATCTTATCTGAAGAGAGTGTTTCTTTATGCATGGATTTTAGCATATTATTAAACTAAAGTTCTATATTGCCCCCTTCAATCACTATTTACTTATGAAAGGGGAATAACATTATATTCTTTCAGAATTGTTTGTTCTTTGTGATAAAAAAAAGTCCTGCCCTTTTTAGCACCAAATTTTTTATAGTTTAAAAGGGCAATAGTATGTGTATATGTAAATGTTCATTTCAGAATTAGTTACACTTATATTGATAAAGTCAGTGATCAAAATAGTGTAAATGAAGATATTGAATGAGTTTATAGGAATTTCAAAGCAAATTTCAATCAACCTCAATAATTCGGAAACAGATAAAAAGGAATCCATTCTATCACCATTACAGAGAAATCGAACTGATAGAAAACAGTAAGAATAAACAACCCAGAAGCTTCCTCAACCAATAAACAATCTCCTTTTCAAGTAAATGGACAGTCAATGGAAAGAGTTGTCTTACCCATTTGGAAAACACTGGAGAAAGATGATAGAAGACTTTAGGCAGTCTTTAACCTAAAAAACAGTTACATGCAAATGAGCTAAGGGAACATAGTGCCTCACAGTCTCAGCTATTCTATAGTCTTCAAGCTTTCTTAAAATTATCTTGCATTTTTATCATTTATAACAGCAAAAGCCAATCAAAAGACAGGTGAAAGGCAAATGAGCCTGTAGAGAAAATGGTGTGAGATGTCACTAGGAAATATCATCCTCAAAATATTTATGGATAATTGAGAGGACAGACTACTCAAAAGTTGATTGTCTTCTTGTACAATATCTTCTATTTTTCTAATGTTGTATTTTAACATATTTGGATTCTATGTTAGGAAATGACCCTGTCATTAAAGATTAAGTAGGGAAGAGTAGCTGGGTTTGATCAAATAAGAAATCCATGTTGTAGGTCAGAAGTGTCAAAAAGGTCATGGTCCTTACAACATTCTTAAGTAGGGCTAGAACCAGATAAAAATAAAAATGATAAATATTTTATAAGATAAATAAAAATGCAAATAAAAATGATAAATATTTTATAAGATAAATAAAAATGCAGTAAGATATAGATAATATTACATTTTAAACTAAGTCAGTATTGTAGCCCACTTATGTAAGATTTAGTGGTCCTTGTGTGTATTTGAATTGGACACCTCTACTGTAATTGATAATGTTTTAGTGACACAGTAAATCATTTTTAGTGCTATATTAAAGGCAAGAGGAATACAAACAATAGAGGTTTTAGCAACAAAAAGTTACCAAAAACACATTAAAATGACTAACTCATATTCTTGATTTCTCCTTTTAATAAAAACTTTATTGAAAATGGTTTATAATTATCAAGTGTATCTTTAATGAACACATCATAAGAGAAGAAATAAGCTTTAGCAGAAACTTTTTTTCCTATAGAAAGCCATATGTTTGAGTAGGATAGGTTTAGTGAAGACTTCTCAGATTGTAATTCTTCTCCCAGGGGTGAGGTAAGACCTAGAGGCTCAAGGTTACAATATTTTTAGAATAGAATAGTTCCATATAAGGATATAAAACTGTGTAGTGTATTAAGGTTTCAATGACTGGATATAAGTTACATAATTCCTCTATGCCTTCATTTCAAAAGGGATTGGTTAGATTTCATGTCTGGAATGTAAGATCATATTCTCAGCTAATGAGGATAATGGTCAGTGTGGGGGGAGGGACTTGCGTTAGGGTCTATATAAATCACTGCCTTTTCTTTGTCTTTGTTTTTCCTACTCCAGGTGAACTGGTATAGGATTGTCCCGCTTCTCGAGAATTGAATAAATAAACTTTCTGTCATCACTTTGAGAGGCCTCTGAGTAATTAATTGAAGTAGGGACCTGAGCCATCCCATACATGTTTGTGGTTATACACGGACTTGAGAGGTTAGATAGTATGAAATCCAGCTGGTTTATCACTTATTTTTTTAAAGCATTTAATTCAATGAAACAAAGCACAGTCTTGAAGTTTCTCATGAAACCATTCATTTTCTACCTGTGCTTGAAATTTTAAGAGATTGTCAGGTGTTACTGGGGATATAACTCTATTCCCTGATCTTTTAGATTTTGACATCAAGTGTTAGCGTATAGAGACCATGAGCCAGGTATCCCCGGATGGATGGGCACAGTGCGTTGTTATTATCTCTTCTCTTTCACCAGAGGGCAAGGTTGGATGATAATGATAGCCCCAAAATGTATTGCCACATCCTTCACGTTCTCTCCTATGAACAGCCATAACATGGTTCATGAATTTTTAAATTAAACAAGTATTTATCAATATATTCCCAAAGTAGGAAATGCTATGGGATTCAAGATAAATAATTGCAGTAGCAGTTAACATTTATGTGGTGTTTAAGGGTCACAAAGTGCTTTACTTAGTTTCACAATAAGCACATGAAGTTATTACCCAGTTACTCAGTCCTTGTCTATCAGTCTTTTAGACGGCAGAAACAAAAATTGCTATGAAAAAAAAAATGAGTTAAACCTAGGAGGGTGGCATCAAGAAAATCTCATGATAAATCAAAAGGTGCTTCTAACTAGTGAGATCATGGAATATTTCTTGGAAGAGAGGGCATTTCAGATTTACCCTGAATGATTAAGGGTGCTGATTTTAAATAAAAATAAAAAAGAAGTGGGAAGAGGTTTTGCAGTAGTATAAACCACAGTAAGGAACTATTCAGTTGTTACATTGAATCCAACTACGAGGACTGTGTTTTTTGAGTCCACGTAATCACCCAAGGCAACAACTGAAAATCTTTAATAAAGGGTCCACTGTACTCTAGGTGCAATGCAAGGCACTTTGGATAGAAATAGAAAAATGAGACATTCCTCTTAATGAGCTTATATTCTTCTTGGATATATGTATAACAGCAATGACGCCAGCATACATGGGAGGGCCTGTTGGACAAGTTCTAAGATCTGTTTTTCTAAAAGAAAAGCAACTTTTGAGGGGTCAACAATCACTTTGATCAAGTACATATATCCCCCGTGTGTGTATCCCCCATGCCCAGCAGAGTGTGGCACCAAGTATTGCTTAAGAAATGCTTTTTGATTTGACTTTTGACCATCTTGTTTGCCCTAAGTAATTACGCTGCTTGCCTTTGGTTAGCTACAGTATTAGATCTTTTTGGCTTGTTTTTAGTAATTGCTTGCCATCATCCAGAATTGCCCCACCCCCCATCCTCCATTTAGTAAGGCTATGCAAAAATAGTACTATTTGATTTATCAGTTATTACATTGGAAAGCTAAGGTTTTTGCTATTCGAATTTTGGGTTGATAATCAGAATTTTCAGAATTATCATCTCTTTGCAATCTGTAGCTGCAAACTTTTAAAAACAACATGGCTTACCAAAAGGACATTAAGACATCTGAAATTGGAATCCTTTAAAGAATGTGTACTTGTGTGACTTCTGAAGTAATAATTTGTTGTTTCTTTTCTAGTAGTCAATTCTGTTGTGCTACATTTAGAAGTTACTTTGTCTTTTCCTATTTTTTGTTAACTTTTTTAAAACATGTTTTAAAATCCCTGTTATCATATTGTTCAACACTGAAGCTTAACAAAGTGACTCTGTGTTTAGTGATTTGTTCTTAAGATACATTTTACTTTTTGTTACTCTAGTCTAGGGAATTGAATTTAGAGAACAGTTATTCTTTGTATGCTTATTCTGTATCCAGTAGTATGTTCTTAATATGTCTTGAAAGGTATAGAAAGGTTTCCACTCTTACTCCCTATCTTTTTCCTTGTATTTCCTTATATTTTTGTATAACTTTTCACTTACTTTTTTCTCACAATGTTATTAAGTTCAAACTTCAGTGAACTGTTTTTTCTAAAAAAATCTAAGTTTTAGAAGCAAATGGAAAATCAAATTGCAGAAGCACCTTCATTATGTGCAAATCAATTTACTTAGTTCAGGGGAAAAAGTCAGCACCCTGAACTTCAGAGAAAATACAGAGAAACAAAGATCAACAGATATGGCTTCTAACTCTCTGACCATAAGACATGTATACATCACAGATCAACAGACAGATCTAACTGTCTGACCATTACATACATACATACATAATTTCCAGAGAGAGAAGCACCAACGTCTGGGTTTTCAAAGGGGTTCTTAAAACTGTTGTCCAGAGTCTATCTTGGCACACAAAGCTTCTTGCATAAACTAAGCCCCAAAGTAAACCTCACTCCAGAGTATATGTACACTTTTCTGAGTCAGAGGGCATCACAACACTTGAGAACCAGTGCCTCATTAGAAATGAACAAAAGGTGTGGGCCTTCCAACAATTAAAAAAAAAAATCAAGCTTCCCTTAATGAACAAGCCCATTAAAGTCTGGGGAAGATTTTTAACTCTCATTAGAATTACAATATGTCCATTTGAAAATGAATACAAAATATTTAGTGACTAGTAAGTCAGTCAAAAAGCATTTATTGAAAGCCTACTGTATGCCAGTCACTGTGTCATGTACTAGAGATATTAAAAAATGCAAAGATCAATCACTTAGGGCGTTCATAATCTAATTCTTTCAACACTTATAGACAGTGATTTGGGGGAGATGAGAGGAGAATTTAACAACATAATCAGGAAGGCTATCTAGCTGCTTGAATGTGAAGTGAATAGAGGTTTCCAAAAGAGAAGAGGAAATAAACCATTCCAGGCCTGAGGAACAGCCTATGCAAAGGCATGGAAGTGGATGGCAGAATGCTATGTTTGGAAATATCAGGTGGTTCAGTTTGACTGAAGCAAAGAATATGTAATCAGCCAAGATAATTACAATGGAAGCAAAGCATGAATGTCATACTTCTCTGGTTATACTTTACTTACTATTCATCCATGACAATAAAAAGAAAATAAAAATCTATTTTTCTCAAACTTGTAAATTTGAAAAAAAAAAAAACAAAACCTTGTATATGCTCTGTTTCGGGTCTTGGTAAAAGTATTAGGAACACACAAATGAGTCAGAACACAAAGCAAAGGGAAGAAAAAGAAGGAAAAGAAGAAAGTTCTGACAATGCTTGTATCAAAAATCATCAATATTTTAGATCTACAGGCGTTCTCGGAGGCAATCTAGCAGAATCCCCTCATTTTCAAGCTGAGACTGCCAGGGACAAAAAAGGTTAAATGATTTATCAAAGGCCACAGTGGTAATATGCATCAGATATGGTATTTGAATTGCACTCCTCTCACTCCGGAACCAAGTACTAACTTGTTTACTAACATAAAGTTTCTTTGCTCCTCCTTCACTTTGCTAAAAAATTTCATGAACTCTACATTTATCTTTCACTTCTAGGATCATGGATTTAGATCTGTATTGGACCTGAGATAATTTAATTCAACTCCTTGAGCTTACAGATAAGGGAAGTGTGACTCAGAGAGATAGAATGATTTACCCCAAAGTCACACAGATAATTAACTGCAAAGGCAGCATCTGAACTGGGGTTCCCATATGTCTAAACTCTTTTCTTCCCATGGATCATGAAATACTGGCTTCTTGGTGTCATGATAAGGTATCAGTTTGCAACTCTTAACTTCATGACATCTATTCTGTGAATAATATCTGTATTTGAAGCATTTAGAATCATTGGTCATAATCAGTTGAAATCTTTCATTTAAAAATATGAAGAAATAGAGGTCAGGAAAGTAAAATTAATTGTCTGAAATTACACAAATAATAGGCAACAGGTCTTATAACTCCAAATAAAATGCACTTTTTTTCACTATACTTTGCATCATCTCTAACTTATGGTCTGAGACCCTGAAATTTTTAAAGAAAGTAAAGTGTGCCTAAGCCTTAAATGAGAAATCATAGGGTGAATGGCTCCTACTTAAAAATGTGAAAGAAAGCTAATTCTTTGGTGGTTGCTGGGCAACTAACAAGGAGGTATGTCAAACTGAGAGACAGGTTTGAATGAAAAAATGCATGAATGAATAGAATCACTGTCAACTTTAGCCTCATTTTTTCCCTTTTAGAGAAGTGAGATGGGGCCAAATCCTTAGTTAAATTGAACAATCGCTAAAAAGTCTTTTGTGTCTTCCAGTGAATTCCTGAGAATGTTTGCCCATTAAGCTGTATTTCTTATAAATTATTTATCATAAGTACAGAACAGAAGGAAGCACTTTTCTGAGATAAAGTTAAATTATAATTATTTTCTAAATGGATTTGCTTAAGGACATCAAAAGAACCAGTCTTTTAAATTGCATATCTGTACTAATTCATCATGGTTAACCTTTAAAATCATATTTCATTTATGAAGCTCAGAAATATATACCCATTGCTAATTTTTGTTCTTTTATATATCCTACATGTAATTCTTTTTGATGTTGTTTTTAAAGTAGAAGTGAAGTAACTTTTCCAAAGTGCCCTTTCCAATTCTAAATCTAGCACTCTTAATACTACATCCTGATGCCTGCCCTGTTGCTGGGTAGCTTTCTTAAAAATTATTATCTTTCTTTAGCATAGACAATAGGATCATAGTACAACAGATTCAGATGTGGAAAGATGCTGAGAAATCTTTTCAGTTCATCTCTGTCAATTTACGGATTAGGTAACTAAAGCTATCAGGAGTCCTGAGAGTTGTTAAAACAATAAAAAGAAGTTCTGCTTATTAAAAAGTCATTTGTAGACTTTGACACATTTCTATGTTTTATTCCAGCAGGAAAAAAGTCAAGAAAGTTCAAGAAGCAAGGGTAAGAACTGAATGATTTTTTTTTTTAATCATTGTTACCTCTGATGTTATTGAGTATATAAATGATACTTAATCTTTGACTTCTGGATCAAAAATGCTATTCTTTAATGAAAATTTCAGAATAGTGTAGTATCAAAAATCATTTATATCTTTATTCCCTCTAGAGTTTCCCTGTAAAATCCACCAAAATTAATTTATAGAGATGGGGTGAAGGAAGGAACTTGGGGCAGGGGAGGAGGTTTTTTTGGCTTGAGTTGGTACTATGGGGTTGCATGCCTCTTTTACTATAAGGGGTCTATGGAATTTCAGCAACACATTTTTGTTCAATTTCTGGATTTCTCTGGGAAATGTAATGGTAGCATCATCCTTAAAAAGAAGCGTTCTCTGGTAGCCATGGTGATGAAGTCATTGCAACAGGGTTGTTGTGAGATTTCTTGCAGCACTACCATTGTAAACAATTCTCCAAATCTTAACATAGTCATCCCAAGATGTTACCTGAAAACAACTCTGAATAATTTCCAGAAGTAGTACAGCTTTCTAGAAGTGATGATAACATCTAGTAGAACTTTGGGAGCTATAACATCTCCAGTAAGACACTGGGAGGATCAAAGTGCTCAGAGAGATGAGAGAAGAGAGGGACAATGAATAGAAATTTTTTCATGAACTCATAGGATTTAGAGATAAAAGGGATCTTATGCATTGTTTAATCCAAAGATGTAAGACCACACACCTGACTGCAGCCAAAATAAGGTTAAAATGTAATGGGTAACATTTAATAAAATACAATAAAACATAGTGTTAATTTGTGGTTTTCTAAGTCAATGTGCAGAGAAGAATCTTTTTCTATTTGATTTTGACATGATTGATAATTTAATTCTTAATTTACAGAGAAGAAAACAGATTTAGAGGGGTCAATTGAGTTGGCGACAGTGGCACAGGTAGTTAGAAGACCTAGTATTTGTATCTACATCATCTAACTTTAAATTCAACCCTCTATACACAAGTTCCTAAGGGAGATCTTCAAATATGCCTGAGTGCTCTAAATACTGAATTCTAGAAACAGCAATAGGTCATGTATTAACTATTGGCATCTCTAGGTAGCCTAAAGATGGCAAAAACAAAACTTTGAGAGAAACAGCTATTTATAAGCTCCAGTTTACACATAATGAGATTTGAAAGTCCTCAAAAGGATTTATATCAATTTCATTTGGGAAATCAGAGATAATATTTTAAAAGGATTTCATAATTCTCATTATTTGTCAGCATTTAAGTATGTGAGTGTGTGTCTATATAGAAAAGACAACACATTCTTTAAACATGCATTAGTTTTAAGAGTTTTGCTAATTTTTCCACTAAAATATGTATATTTCTTCTTCTAGAAATTCCAAAAGTATTTGTATTTGTTTTCAGAAGGTATGAGCATAACTTGATTAAATACGTGGAGTTATTAAGCTTATTTATATTCAAAAAACCCATCTGAACCTTCAGTTTTATGAGTAGATTGCTATATGAGAGAATACAATCCCAAGGTACACTGTGTGATGTGCATTTAAATGATGTATACATTTTAGGTATACCAAATGTATACCTTGTTATGACAAACCCCAATGTGCTCAGTTAGTCTCCCATCATTTTGGTAATAATGGTATAATAGAAGTTAGATTTGTGTTGCTTTTTCCTTGATATTTCATTGCCACAGGCAACATAAATTACATCATCTGCAGCAACAAAATGACAGTTTTCAACTTAATGTTTAGGTGAGTCTTTTTTTGGTCATCTTTTGCAAAGAAATGTACTATACAAGATGAATGTGCATTACTCACAACACTCACTTTCATTATAGCTTACAGGCCGCTGAGTTGTGAACACAGTAGACATGTGGATACTCCTGGACATGAGGCCTAATGCTTCCCAAGAGGACTCCAGATTACCCATGTCTAGTTATATCAGTCCATGTGGACATGCAATTATTTGACTATAAAGCTGACTTTTTCCTACAACTTTACTTTTTTATTCATCATATCAGAGACCATATTGAGGCAAGAAAGTAATCTGCTTATTTGGTGAATATCATGTCAGAAAGATATGCCTTTAACTGATTAAACATACCAAATGAATTAGCAATGAATTTGAAAATGGTTAGCTGTATTTACTGCATGCTAGCAACTGCTTACCATTTGGTAGATGTTTGAGATTTGTTACTTTGATAATCTGCTTTACCAGTGGTGTTTGGTGGAGGAAGGGGGTCAGAATCTTTTACTGTTAATTTTTCTTTGTTATTTGCATGTTTTTTCTTAAGCAATTCTACATTGAATATGTTGAATATCTGTTGTCCAGGGCTTTCTACACTAATTTAAATCTCCCGGGCTCCCTACACTAACTTTCCCTCCCTGGGCTTCGCTTGGAATCTTACCTCAAGATCTAAGTCTTTGTTGGTCCTCAGGCATCCCTGGTCCCTCCTGTGGGGGAAGGGAATAACTAGACAGAACACCGAGTTGGCAGCAGTTCACTCTTTAATTGTTCTTTCACTCCCCCCGGGATCTCCCCAATGCTCCAGTATATCTTTAGGCACCCGAGCTCCTCCCATGTTCCTCCCCATAGGTGGAGCCTACCCTGTTACTGAGGTGTTCCTAGTACGTCGTAGCTTACTAGACCAGCTAGCAAGCTACTAAGCAGGTTAACACCTCCAGGTGTCTCAACTTTCCATACAGGAAGCCACTGTCCAGAGCTGGGCCCCAACAATCTGTAAATAAAGCTTTTAAAAGACAAGGCACTCTTTAGAAAATGTATTGTTTGTTTTTTTTCTTTTTCCCATGAACACAGCAATAATAATTTAAGCAAATATTCCCTCAACCATCTCTTAAATTAACTCATGTTTTGGATTTGACTATTATTGATCTTATTCCTCAGATGGTATTGAAAATAATCCAATAAAGAATGCTTATAGATTTTCCAAACATATTGAGAGTTGATTGATTCCATTCCAGTTTAGTCTGAAATATTGTTATGACCCTGGGCTGCCAGTTGTTTGTCTCATGCAGCAGAGCTTTGTTAAACAAAGGAGGACTTCATCCTTTTGCAGTACACTGATGTTTGCCCTGTGTTTTTTGGTAATATTCTTTTGTTTGCTTTATGCTTCATGGATCTGATAGCAAGAGATGAGGAATTTTATAAACTACCTTTAAAGGATCAAAAAAGAATGTTATCTTGTTCAGTATAAATGAAGCATATGGTTTTCAGGTGCACTTGGGATCATAGGTTTAAAGTTCAAAGGGTTCTTAGGGACTACCTTTCATAAGTAAGATGCTGGGGCCTATAGAGGTTAATTTATCTGACTAAAGATGCATGAGTAGAATTGTGGTAGAAATAGAGATTGACAGAATTAGAGTTTGAACCCCTTTCCTTTGATTCCAAATTAGCACTCTGGCCCATTCACTGTGCTAACTCGTTTGTCTTTCAGAAAGTTTCCATATAGCACAGTAGTATTATACCAAAAGTAATTTTTATAGATTTTAACTCTTACAATATTAAAGTCAGGTTTAAATGACTTCAAGAAGACTGTCAATTTGGGTAGAATTAAAATGGCGCTTTGATAGCCTCTGTAAGATGGGTGTTTGATATTTTATGCAGAACTCATAGCAGAATTTCATGTTTTGACCTCACTCTACCTAGTTTGCTATAAAAACTTGCTAATTGGCCCAGTGCATAGAAAACTGGACCTAGATTCATGAAGACAAATATGGTCTCAAACATTTATTGAAATCTGTGATTATGGAGAGCTCACTTAACCTCTGTCTGCCTTAGTTTACTAAATTATAAAATGGGGATAATGATAGCACCTACTTCTCATACACTTTTAAGGATTAAATTAGATAATATTTGCATATGGCTTAGTGCAATGACTGGAAAAAAGTTGGCATTTAATAAATGCTTGTTTTCTTCTTTCCATAACATGAGAAGGGTAGAAGGAAACTAATTCCTATCCTGAAAAAGTCTATACAGCTGAATATGCCCAAGACCTGAGAGGAAGACTTGAGAATGGTGTCTAGAATAGGGAATTATCCAGTAGAAAAGAATAATAGATTTTATAATTTTGTTGTTTTACAAGAATAAGGTTTTTGTTTGTTTATTATTATCATTTATTTTATCTGAGACTCTGAGGTATAGAACAAAAATTGTTGATTCATTTTTCTAATTTCCCCAAACAGACAAAGTGTATTCTAGGACCTCTCTCTCAACAGTAGATATAAAGCAAGAGTTTAACCTGGGTAGGAATTGTGATGAGAGTGCATGTGCCTCTTTCCTCCTCGTTGTTCCCACACTTGGCTTGAAAGGAAAAAGCCCTACCATATAGGAGAAGCTGAGAGAGCAGCCAGCCTAAGCTAAGTTAAATTACAAGTTCCAAAAAGGAATTAAAAGTATATATCATAAAATATTGCAACCATGTAACCTGCATTCTCAGCTGTAATGTTTTATACTCTACCAGTCACTAACATGTTGCTTTTATTCTGAAGTTTTCATTAAAACATTATTTCTTAGAATTTACCTATTAAAACTAAAAGATGGAATGATGCATAATAATATGATAACTCTGTAATTAATTTGAACAAGAAGTTTTCTAAGTTTCCTTTCCTTTCTTTATCGTTTTTCTACGTTCTCTACTTTTTTCTTCTTTTTTGTTCCTTCCTTTGTTGCTTTCCTTCTTGACTTTTTCTTCCTATTTTCTCCACTTCACTTCTTTCCTTTTTTGCCTCCTAATTTTCCCTTTTCTTAAATGACTACAAAAGCTTTCCAAATGTGCCACCAAGAGTTTTCACATGGGATGACTTAGAGTCCCTAAATGCCTCCACCCTCACCCCTAATTTCATAAGACATGAACAAAAGGGAGATTCTGTCCTTTGTGCTTTCACTTCAATGTTAAACAGTATCCTTGGGAGGTTGGACAATAGATATATGCTTTGTCCCTTAGTTATATAAACTTCTTGCCATATGATTACTTGTCAGGGGAAGCTATTTATGCAGCTGAAAGAAACAATGCTACACATTCACACTCTAAGGTCAAGTGCAACTCACATCATCATTTCTCTGATGCCATGGTCTCCTTTGAAAACAAAGGATGAACACAAGCTATAAGGTGATCTAAGTGCTTGGATGTCTAGTCAATTGAAGTTTTATGCTGTCAAAATCAAATAATTTATATATAACTGAAACAGGGAATATAAGAGAGTCTATGAAAAGACTGCTGCAAAGGTTGAAAATATTGAAAGCCAAGTCATCAACATTTGCAACAGTTGTGTTAAAAATTATCTTTTCAAGTATAGGATAAGTGCCAGACAGCAGCTTCTGTGAAAAAGGTATAATGTGTGATTTACTCAGTTTCAAGATCCATGAAAGTTAATGTGATACAAGGGGGAAAAATAATGCTATTCAGATTACTTTAAGAGATCTGGTAGCCAAAACATAGGAGGGAATTTCCACCTGATGTAAGCTGATCTCGATCAAACACATCTAAATTCTATGTATTCAACTCTGCATACCACATTTTAGGAAGAACAAGATGGATCTTGTCCAGAAGAAGTTGAGGAAGCAAGAGAAATAAAAACCATATTATACAAAGAGCTGTTGAAGATTGAAGGAAGTCTATGTGTTTGACATGAAAAACATATTACTCAGAGGGGTCATAATATTGTTTTCAAGTTTTTGAAGTTTTATCAAAGGAGAATAGGACTTGTTCTGTTCAGTAGGAAGAGAAGAAGTGGTAATTACAGCTCTATA